>NC_084624.1:8630358-8702858 GCF_033978795.1 Nerophis ophidion
TTTTCACCAGTCCAAAAACACACACACACACTTTTTAACAATCCAGTGTGCTTATGGAGCATATCAACAATCAGGTTTGCCTTTGTTTCCTCTTTGTCCCCCTGCCCCCAGAAAACAAAACAAACAACTGTTGGAAACACGTCCTCCAACCAACACCTGCTATCTACAACCAGACATCATTAAACTCCAGACAAAACAGAGAGAAAAGTAAACATGAAGGGTTTTTTCTTGTGTACGCCTGGAGGTCCCGCGGTGGTGGACCACATGAAGAGAACTTCAGTCATTTGCATGCAGAAAGGAGGAAGTCTGCAGGATTTGACCAAAGCGACATCAGCATTTAAGGATTCCTGCAAATTATTTGTATTTTTTTTACAGATAAGGAGCTTTCCTCCGGGGCAGCTTATTTAGCAGCGGGCGTCTTGCCAGACTTTCTCATCACCGTCTTAGTGATGCTGGCCATCTTTTCCACTCTCCTGGTGGAATATTTGTGGAAAATGTGCTGCAAATAGCGTGCAAGGAGTCCAACTCTGAAACAGGAACGACGCCGTGTTTGTTTATGTTGAGCCCGGGGGGAGTTTACCACGGAGGAGCGCTGGATTCGCTCACCCTGACACACCTACAGCACAGTACGGGTAATAATCGTGCTTCATCGGTTGTCAGAGACATTTTTAGGGACCCAATATCCCTTTGGGACAGAGGACCCTATTGTATTTCTAAGGTTTTATTATTATTATTATACCGCCACCTCTTTGAGCTGTAATGTGACCCCCTTAACATGCTTCAAAACTCACCAAATTTTACACACACATCAGCCAGCTAATAAAAAAAAACAAAAACCCAAAACTCAAAATTACGCTCTAACGCCCCCTAGGAAAAAACACAGACAAAACTGCTTGTAACATCCGTTAGGAATGTCGTAGAGACATGAAACAAAAAACTTCTATGTAGGTCTGACTTAGACCTAGATTCCATAAAATGACATCCTTCAGCAAAAATCAACAGGAAGTAGGCAAAAACCCCTTCAAAAAATAAGTTTCCTAAAAAAATTCATTTTTGCCTCTTTGAGCTGTAATTTGACCCCCTTAAAATGCTTCAAAACTCACCAAACTGGACACACACATCAGGACTGGCGAAAATTGCGATCTGATCTAAAAACCAAAACCCAAACTCAAAATTGCGCTCTAGCGCCCCCTAGGAAAAAACAGACAAAAATGCTCTTGGGAAGAAGACTAAGACATAACTGCTTGTAACTTCCGGTAGGGATCTCGTAGAGACATGAAACAAAAACCTCCATGTAGGTCTCACTTAGACCTACATTTCATAAATTGACATCTTTCAGCAAAAGTCAACAGGAAGTTGGCAGTTTCCCCTTCAAAACAAAAGTTCTGTAAAAACCCGTCAAACATTATCTCCTCTGAGCGCGTTTGTTGTGTTGGCTTCAAACTCGCACAGGAAAGTGATTGAACCCTTCTGATTAAAAGTTGCGGAAAGAGTTTTTCTAACTGCTCTGGTTTTGATTTTACGAACCTTCAAAGAACTGCTGCGCTGCTGCCGGCTCAAGATGGCCGCTTAAAAGCACGAAGCACCAGCGTGACCACACAATGCAGAGAAGGTAGGTACTGTGCGGGTACAGCTATGTTGACTGGGTGAAAGAAGGAGGCCCCAGTTTGACTCCAGGATACAGAGAAGGTAGGTAATGTGCAGGTAAAGATATGTTGACTGGGTGAAAGAAGGAGGCACCAGTTTGACTGCAGGATACAGAGAAGGTAGGTAACGTGCAGGTAAAGATATGTTGACTGGGTGAAAGAAGGAGGCACCAGTTTGACTCCAGGATACAGAGAAGGTAGGTAACGTGCAGGTAAAGATATGTTTGGGTGATGGCAGGAAGCACCAGCGTGTATGGGTGACAGAAAGAAGCACCAGTGTGACCCCAGGATGCAGGGAAGGTAGGTAATGTGCAGGTAAAGATATGTTGAATGGGTAAAGGCAGGAAACACCAGCAAAAGTCGGTCCCGTCCATCGCCGCTTGAAGCTTTAATTGATAGTTGTTTTTATAAAGTCATTAAACATCAAACACTTCCTGTTTAGCATATTCATGTTGGCAGTCCATTAAAAAACATTTGGGAAAGCCATCGCGTGTTTCCTCAAACATCCGCAACTGCCACAACACATTCATTTGTCATCATTTAAATATTATAACAAACACAACTGTCAGAATAATTGTATCTAAGTTATCACAGAACTTTACCGGCGAGAAGACAAAAAGCTGTCTTTGAACCTACCAAGAAGAAGGCTTGTAAAACTCCACTGTGTAGGATGGGAAGCAACATAAAGGTGCTCTTTGTCTTTCATGTATTGTAATCCACAGAAAGATTGTTTTGACCAAAGAACTACAAAGCGGAGAAAAAGCAGGATCTGTCCAAGTTCCAGGCACCTCTTCCTTGAACTGTTTTACGACCTTTGAACTGTTTTACGACCTTTTCTTTGAACTGTTTTACGACCTTTTCTTTGAACTGTTCTGTGTCACGGTTTGGTTGCGGCGTAATGTGCGGATGCAAAACGGACAACGAAAGCGTGAAGGCAGGATTTGATTTATTCTTCATAAATCATCCAAACTACCAAAATACAGGCAAAACAACAAAAAGGCAAGCGTGCCTGACACACGGGAAGCTAAGACGTAGCGTAGGCTAGTAGGCGAGCAAAACTTAGCACTGGAATCATGAACCAACAAATCTTACGTGACAGTAACGGAAAGCAAACAAAGAAGCCAGGACGAGTGATCAGCAAGGCATGCTTGATTACAACCAGGTGAGTGTCCCGAACAACAGAGGCAGGTGAAAATCATAAGTAACAATGGTGACTAAACTCAGGAGGTTGCACAAACAAGAACTAAAGGAGGCCAAAACAAACACAAAAAAATCATGACCTTCTGTAACCAAAGGCGATGGCTGTTTATGACTCCCCTCCCTTAGAAACAGCTGTTGCCACGTAATCAGGGGAAGTCCAACTAAAAGAGGAGGCGTACAATCTTTCGTCAGGAGCGTGGGACGACACTGTACAAGAGTACAGTGTCTACGCATTTCTCCTCACTGAGCCAAATTTAATTCTGTCTCTGTTTGATTCCTTGCTTCTTGTCTTGTTTAATAGATGTCACCGGTGTTCGAACCTGACCAAGAACAATTATCAAAATGACATCAAGGTGACATAATTACAAACCTCTGCAATGTGAACATAGTAGATTTAAGTATGAAACAAAATAAAATAAATGCAAAAACACACATCTTTACACTGGAGTTCAGGGTGCGCATCGTGCATTCAACTAATTGCGAGCCCTGCAAAGATGACAATCAAGTTGAGTTAAGTCTTTGCATCCTACCGTTTTGTTATTTTATCCGTCGAGTGGGTTAATTTACAACGAAAGAAGGTATTTTGCGTAGATACTGCGCCATATGCTACTAGAACTACTATTGTGACATCCAGTGGACACATGTAGAACAGCAGGTTTTTTTTCATTAAAAAATGTAGCTTCTTTTTATATTTAGCGTACGTTTGACACCCCTAAAAAGTCAACATGCCTGAGGGGAAAGCATCATTTCGCTCGATAATGACGATGATGCTTTTGTTGACTTGTGCCGAAGAACGTTTGAAGCTAAAGACAAACGTTCTTCAGTCTGCGGGAGACAGAACACACCTTTAATCCTTTTAATTAAAACCAATACAGCACACACACACACACACACACACTGCAAGGTGAACACGACCATGTGATACAATCATGTGACCACGTCCGCCACACAGGGGGCACGCTCGCGTTCTCCTTAATCCAATATCAAGCTATCGACCCGTTTGTAATCCTGTATCGTACAAGTCATGACCAGAAAACAAACACACATTGTCCTGCAAACACGTTGACATCTGCAAACACGTTCAAGGACGCCAGGACGGGACAACAGGAGACGCATGCAGATGTCAACACGGCCGCAAGGACGTACATTTATAACTTCAACATTGTGGACTCACCATCATTGTTTACATCTACACCATGTCCATCAATGTTTACATCTACACCATGTCCATCAATGTTTACATCTACACCATGTCCATCAATGTTTACATCTACACCATGTCCATCAATGTTTACATCTACACCATGTCCATCAATGTTTACATCTACACCATGTCCATCATTGTTTACATCTACACCATGTCCATCAATGTTTACATCTACACCATGTCCATCATTGTTTACATCTACACCATGTCCATCAATGTTTACATCTACACCATGTCCATCAATGTTTACATCTACACCATGTCCATCAATGTTTACATCTACACCATGTCCATCAATGTTTACATCTACACCATGTCCACCATTGTTTACATCTACACCATGTCCATCATTGTTTACATCTACACCATGTCCATCAATGTTTACATCTACACCATGTCCATCATTGTTTACATCTACACCATGTCCATCAATGTTTACATCTACACCATGTCCACCATTGTTTACATCTACACCATGTCCATCATTGTTTACATCTACACCATGTCCATCAATGTTTACATCTACACCATGTCCACCATTGTTTACATCTACACCATGTCCATCATTGTTTACATCTACACCATGTCCATCATTGTTTACATCTACACCATGTCCATCAATGTTTACATCTACACCATGTCCATCATTGTTTACATCTACACCATGTCCATCATTGTTTACATCTACACCATGTCCATCAATGTTTACATCTACACCATGTCCATCATTGTTTACATCTACACCATGTCCATCAATGTTTACATCTACACCATGTCCATCATTGTTTACATCTACACCATGTCCATCAATGTTTACATCTACACCATGTCCATCAATGTTTACATCTACACCATGTCCATCAATGTTTACATCTACACCATGTCCATCAATGTTTACATCTACACCATGTCCACCATTGTTTACATCTACACCATGTCCATCATTGTTTACATCTACACCATGTCCATCAATGTTTACATCTACACCATGTCCATCATTGTTTACATCTACACCATGTCCATCAATGTTTACATCTACACCATGTCCACCATTGTTTACATCTACACCATGTCCATCATTGTTTACATCTACACCATGTCCATCAATGTTTACATCTACACCATGTCCACCATTGTTTACATCTACACCATGTCCATCATTGTTTACATCTACACCATGTCCATCATTGTTTACATCTACACCATGTCCATCAATGTTTACATCTACACCATGTCCATCATTGTTTACATCTACACCATGTCCATCATTGTTTACATCTACACCATGTCCATCAATGTTTACATCTACACCATGTCCATCAATGTTTACATCTACACCATGTCCATCAATGTTTACATCTACACCATGTCCATCATTGTTTACATCTACACCATGTCCATCAATGTTTACATCTACACCATGTCCACCATTGTTTACATCTACACCATGTCCATCATTGTTTACATCTACACCATGTCCATCATTGTTTACATCTACACCATGTCCATCCATGTTTACATCTACACCATGTCCATCAATGTTTACATCTACACCATGTCCATCATTGTTTACATCTACACCATGTCCATCAATGTTTACATCTACACCATGTCCACCAATGTTTACATCTACACCATGTCCATCAATGTTTACATCTACACCATGTCCATCAATGTTTACATCTACACCATGTCCACCAATGTTTACATCTACACCATGTCCATCAATGTTTACATCTACACCATGTCCATCAATGTTTACATCTACACCATGTCCATCAATGTTTACATCTACATCATGTCCATCAATGTTTACATCTACACCATGTCCATCAATGTTTACATCTACACCATGTCCATCAATGTTTACATCTACACCATGTCCATCAATGTTTACATCTACACCATGTCCATCAATGTTTACATCTACACCATGTCCACCAATGTTTACATCTACACCATGTCCATCAATGTTTACATCTACACCATGTCCACCAATGTTTACATCTACACCATGTCCATCAATGTTTACATCTACACCATGTCCATCAATGTTTACATCTACACCATGTCCATCATTGTTTACATCTACACCATGTCCACCAATGTTTACATCTACACCATGTCCATCAATGTTTACATCTACACCATGTCCATCAATGTTTACATCTACACCATGTCCATCAATGTTTACATCTACACCATGTCCATCAATGTTTACATCTACACCATGTCCATCAATGTTTACATCTACACCATGTCCATCAATGTTTACATCTACACCATGTCCACCAATGTTTACATCTACACCATGTCCATCAATGTTTACATCTACACCATGTCCATCAATGTTTACATCTACACCATGTCCATCAATGTTTACATCTACACCATGTCCACCAATGTTTACATCTACACCATGTCCACCAATGTTTACATCTACACCATGTCCATCAATGTTTACATCTACACCATGTCCATCAATGTTTACATCTACACCATGTCCATCAATGTTTACATCTACACCATGTCCATCAATGTTTACATCTACACCATGTCCACCAATGTTTACATCTACACCATGTCCATCAATGTTTCCATCTACACCATGTCCACCAATGTTTACATCTACACCATGTCCATCAATGTTTCCATCTACACCATGTCCACCAATGTTTACATCTACACCATGTCCATCAATGTTTACATCTACACCATGTCCATCAATGTTTACATCTACACCATGTCCATCAATGTTTACATCTACACCATGTCCACCAATGTTTACATCTACACCATGTCCATCAATGTTTACATCTACACCATGTCCACCAATGTTTACATCTACACCATGTCCATCATTGTTTACATCTACACCATGTCCATCAATGTTTACATCTACACCATGTCCATCAATGTTTACATCTACACCATGTCCATCAATGTTTACATCTACACCATGTCCACCAATGTTTACATCTACACCATGTCCATCAATGTTTACATCTACACCATGTCCATCAATGTTTACATCTACACCATGTCCCTGACTGCAGTTCCCCACTAGTGACGGTTTCCTGAGTGGAAATGTCTCCAGTGACGTTGATTAGCATGCTAACAGCCAATTAGCGCAGGAAAACAAAGGTGTGCGTGGGAGGTGCAGGTCTTTGCAGGGTACCGGAGAAAGGACAAGGGACCAGAGAATGGACAGGTGACCAAAGAAAGGACAAGGGGACCAGGGAAAGGACAGGGGAGCAGAGAAAGGACAGGGGACCAGAGAAAAAGGACAGGGGACCACAGACAAAGGACAGGGGACCAGAAAAAGGACAAGGAGACCAGGGAAAGGACAGAGTACCAGGGAAAGGACAGGGGACCAGACAAAGGACAGGGAACTAGGAAAAGAACAGGGTACAAGAAAAAGGACGGGGTACCAGACAAAGGACAGGGTACCAGAGAAAGGAGAGGGGGACCACAGACAAAGGACAGGGTACCAGACAAAGGACAGGGGACCACAGAGAAAAGACAAGGGACCAGAGAAAGGACAGGGGGACCACAGACAAAGGACAGGGGACCAGAGAAAGGACAGGGGGACCACAGACAAAGGACAGGGGACCAGAGAAAGGACAGGGTACCAGACAAAGGACAGGGGACCACAGAGAAAAGACAGGGGACCAGGGAAAGGACAGGGTACCATAGAAAGGAGAGGGGGACCACAGACAAAGGACAGGGGACCAGAGAAAGGACAGGGGACCACAGATAAAAGACAGGGTACCAGACAAAGGACAGGGGACCACAGAGAAGAGACAGGGGACCAGGGAAAGAACAGGGTACCAGACAAAGGACAGGGGACCACAGAGAAGAAACAGGGGACCAGGGAAAGGACAGGGTACCATAGAAAGGACAGGGAGCCATAGAAAGGACAGGGGACCACAGAGAAGAGACAGGGGACCAGGGAAAGGACAGGGTACCATAGAAAGGACAGGGTACCATAGAAAAGACAGGGGGCCATAGAAAGGACAGGGGACCACAGAGAAGAGACAGGGTATCATAGAAAGGACAGGGGACCAGGAAAAAAATAGGGTACAAGAAAAAGGACGGGGTACCAGACAAAGGACAGTGGACCACAGAGAAGAGACAGGGGACCAGAGAAAGGACAGGGGGACCACATACAAAGGACAGAGGACCAGAGAAAGGACAGGGGGACCACAGACAAAGGACAGGGGACCAGACAAAGGACAAGGGGACCACAGACAAAGGACAGGGTACCAGACAAAGGACAGGGGACCACAGAGAAGAGACAGGGGACCAGGGAAAGAACAGGGTACCAGACAAAGGACAGGGGACCACAGAGAAGAGACAGGGCACCAGGGAAAGGACAGGGTACCATAGAAAGGACACGGTACCATAGAAAGGACAGGGGGCCATAGAAAGGACAGGGGACCACAGAGAAGAGACAGGGTACCATAGAAAGGACAGGGGACCAGGAAAAAAATAGGGTACAAGAAAAAGGGCGGGGTACCAGACAAAGGACAGGGGACCACAGAGAAGAGACAGGGGACCAGGGAAAGGACAGGGTACCATAGAAAGGAGAGGGGGACCACAGACAAAGGACAGGGGACCAGAGAAAGGACAGGGGACCACAGATAAAAGACAGGGTACCAGACAAAGGACAGGGGACCACAGAGAAGAGACAGGGGACCAGGGAAAGAACAGGGTACCAGACAAAGGACAGGGGACCACAGAGAAGAAACAGGGGACCAGGGAAAGGACAGGGTACCATAGAAAGGACAGGGAGCCATAGAAAGGACAGGGGACCACAGAGAAGAGACAGGGGACCAGGGAAAGGACAGGGTACCATAGAAAGGACAGGGTACCATAGAAAAGACAGGGGGCCATAGAAAGGACAGGGGACCACAGAGAAGAGACAGGGTATCATAGAAAGGACAGGGGACCAGGAAAAAAATAGGGTACAAGAAAAAGTACGGGGTACCAGACAAAGGACAGGGGACCACAGAGAAGAGACAGGGGACCAGAGAAAGGACAGGGGGACCACATACAAAGGACAGAGGACCAGAGAAAGGACAGGGGGACCACAGACAAAGGACAGGGGACCAGACAAAGGACAAGGGGACCACAGACAAAGGACAGGGTACCAGACAAAGGACAGGGGACCACAGAGAAGAGACAGGGGACCAGGGAAAGAACAGGGTACCAGACAAAGGACAGGGCACCACAGAGAAGAGACAGGGGACCAGGGAAAGGACAGGGTACCATAGAAAGGACACGGTACCATAGAAAGGACAGGGGGCCATAGAAAGGACAGGGGACCACAGAGAAGAGACAGGGTACCATAGAAAGGACAGGGGACCAGGAAAAAAATAGGGTACAAGAAAAAGGGCGGGGTACCAGACAAAGGACAGGGGACCACAGAGAAGAGACAGGGGACCAGAGAAAGGACAGGGGGACCACATACAAAGGACAGGGGACCAGAGAAAGGACAGGGGGACCACATACAAAGGACAGGGGACCAGAGAAAGGACAGGGGGACCACATACAAAGGACAGGGGACCAGAGAAAGGACAGGGGACCACATACAAAGGACAGGGGACCAGAGAAAGGACAGGGGACCACATACAAAGGACAGGGGACCAGAGAAAGGACTGGGGACCACATACAAAGGACAGGGGACCAGAGAAAGGACAGGGGACCACATACAAAGGACAGGGGACCACAGAGAAGAGACAGGGGACCATTGAAAGGACAGGGGGACCACATACAAAGGACAGGGGACCAGAGAAAGGACAGGGGGACCACATACAAAGGACAGGGGACCAGAGAAAGGACAGGGGGACCACATACAAAGGACAGGGGACCAGAGAAAGGACAGGGGACCACATACAAAGGACAGGGGACCAGAGAAAGGACAGGGGACCACATACAAAGGACAGGGGACCAGAGAAAGGACTGGGGACCACATACAAAGGACAGGGGACCAGAGAAAGGACTGGGGACCACATACAAAGGACAGGGGACCAGAGAAAGGACAGGGGGACCACATACAAAGGACAGGGGACCAGAGAAAGGACAGGGGGACCACATACAAAGGACAGGGGACCAGAGAAAGGACAGGGGGACCACATACAAAGGACAGGGGACCAGAGAAAGGACAGGGGGACCACATACAAAGGACAGGGGACCAGAGAAAGGACAGGGGACCACATACAAAGGACAGGGGACCAGAGAAAGGACAGGGGACCACATACAAAGGACAGGGGACCAGAGAAAGGACTGGGGACCACATACAAAGGACAGGGGACCAGAGAAAGGACAGGGGACCACATACAAAGGACAGGGGACCACAGAGAAGAGACAGGGGACCATTGAAAGGACAGGGGGACCACATACAAAGGACAGGGGACCAGAGAAAGGACAGGGGGACCACATACAAAGGACAGGGGACCAGAGAAAGGACAGGGGACCAGAGAAAGGACAGGGGACCACATACAAAGGACAGGGGACCAGAGAAAGGACAGGGGACCACATACAAAGGACAGGGGACCAGAGAAAGGACTGGGGACCACATACAAAGGACAGGGGACCAGAGAAAGGACTGGGGACCACATACAAAGGACAGGGGACCAGAGAAAGGACAGGGGACCACATACAAAGGACAGGGGACCACAGAGAAGAGACAGGGGACCATTGAAAGGACAGGGGGAGTGGGTGGGAGCAGAGAAGCAGGGTTGTGTGGACTCACTCACTCACTCACTCACTCACTCACTCACTCACTGCTCTGTATGAAATATAAAATGAGTGGATGGTGAATCATGAAGTTGCCAGCAGGATGATGACATCACAGCAAGGTCAGAGGTCAAGGAGAGGCTTTGTTGCAGGATCAAGTGTGAAGAACACACACACACACATGCTCTGTCAAACACACATACACATGCTCACACACACTCACACGTGCACCCTCACACACACCCCTTCACACACACACACACACACACACACACACACACACACACACACACACACACACACACACACACACACACACACACACACAAGCTCACACACTGACACACATGCTCTCTCAAACACACACACCCCTTCACACACACACTTGCACACACGCACCCCTACACACACACACACACTTGCTCACATGTGCACACTCACACACACCCCTACACTTACACACTCACACACACACACACACACTTGCACACACGCTCACACGTGCACACTCACACACACACCCCTACACACACACACGTGTATGCTCACACATATGCTCACACACACACTTGCACACACGCTCACACACACCCCTTCACTCACACACGCTCACACGCACACACGCTCACATGTGCATGCTCACACACACCCCTTCACACACTGACACACACACACAAACATGCATGCACGCGCACCCACACAGTCGCACACAAGCTCACACACACACAAACAAGCTCACACACTGACACACAAACATGCATGCACGCGCACCCACACAGTCGCACACAAGCTCACGCACACACACACAAGCTCACACACACACACAGTCACAGACACACACACACACAAAAATGTACGCACACACAGACACACACAAGCTCACACATACACGCGCACAGTCACACACAAGCTCACACACACACACTCACACACAAAGTTGCACTCAAGCAAACACACACACACACACACACACACACACACACACACACACACACACACACACACACACACACACACACACACACACACACACACACAGGACTCTGGCAGGTCCAAAACAAAGTGTGTGCGTAACAAGTAGGAACTTCCATGATTTGCTATCAGAAGAAGAAGAGTTTTCCCACAATGCATCACTCCCCAGCCTCCACAGGGGACAGCGTGGAAGCCGCAGACGAGCAGACGAGCGACGGCGTGCGTCAGGAAAGGAGACAAGTGGCTCCGACACGTGTGCAAACACGGCGGGAGCGTGGCGAGCGGCCATATAATCCTCTGGGATTAAGGCGGCTGCAGACATGTGAGCGCCCGCAGACTGAGGACATTTAGCGGGTCACAGGTGAGCTGGAGCCTACCCCAGTGGTTAGTTGCCACGGCAACCATGACGCAGTCTCTGCTGGGGTGATAAGGGAGGGAAGGATCCGTGTGTCTTGTTTGGAAAAAAGGCCACGGGGGACAAAATGTGTAGTTCATAGGACACGTCCAATAAAACACTGGCCATTCACCACCATAAATCCTCACAATCTCATTTCCCGCCATGATCCACAAGCAAGTGTCGGGAGAATATGACTTTGTGGCGCGGCAGCGCGGGGAAATAAAGACGCTCCCTGCGAAGCACGGGATCAACTATTTTTATGATGATTGAACCAGTGAACAAGGCAGTAAAACGGCTGATCCAACAAAACAGAAGTCGTCGGCATGGACCCAATCAGCTAAACGGACTCAGTAACTCCACGGTGATGTTTTGGTTAAATACACTGAGGGATTTGTGGAACTGAAACAACACAAAAAGAATGCCATTGCAAGATAATGCCCAAAACGGCAGCTTCATTACATTGTGCAGGTACAAATATGCAGGAAAACATCACACACGGGACGGTGTGGTAAGTAAGAGTTGTTTTAGTCACCTTAAAAAACTCACAAATGTTGCTTGGAGTGATTAAATGAAGAATCCATACCAGTAGAAATGCTATGGATGGCTAGAAGACAGAGTGGGCGCTTCTACTTCCGGTTCAAAGCTTTAAACGGCAAAAAGACAGTTGCAGGCATTCACCCAGCAGCACCTGTGTTTTTTTTATTTTTATTATTTTTTTGTAAGGCCGTCAGCAAAGAAAAATCCACACATTTTTGGAAGCCGCAGAGTTCAAAGCGCAGGGAAAAAGTAGCGGTTTTTAGTCCGCAATTTGCGGTAGAAACATTGTATTAAATGCTTCATGACTTATGGTTGCCGCTCCTGATACAATATTATCCATCCAGCCATTTTCTACCGCTTGTCCCTTTTGGGTTCGCGGGGGAGCCTATCTTAGCTGCATTCGGGTGGAAGGCAGGGTACACCCTGGACAAGTCGCTACCTCATCACGGGGATACAATATTAGTGAGGACTAAGCACAAAACTATGGGTAAATGCACACAGATAAGTTGTGTAGCAGCTAAGATTGTCAAGAAATGCTTAGTTTTTTGATACAACAAACACACAAAATATGCATTTTTTTCCCCCCCATAAAATATTTTTGATGGGAATTAATTGGAGCCTTAAATAGATCAATAATTTATTGCAATCTTGATTTTTTATTTTGGAGCAATGACAGTTAAAAAAAAAAAAGCCCCACTAAAAGTATTTGGACCCAGAAGGGCTCCACTCATAAAAATGTTAAATATAATTGATTATTTTATTTGTTTACTTTAATTTTTTGTTTGTTTGTTTCAAGCCCTTTTTGTCAAGGAAATCTTTGTTTTTGATACAACAAACACACAAAATAAGCAATATTTGACCCATAAATATTTTTAAGTGGAATTTTTGGTGGGAGGTAATCAATAATTCATAACATTTATTTGTATTTATTTTATTTATTTATTTATTTACTGTATTTGCTTGAATCTCTAGAACAAGTGTTGTATTCGATACAGCAAACACACAAAAATACGTAATATTTTCCCCATAAATATTTTTAGGTGGAATTTTTTATGTGAATTAATTGCAGGATCAATTAATTCAATAATTGATCAAACATTCATAGCAACATTGATTTAGTTTATTTATTTTCTTTAGCAAAGATATTTGAAAAAAAGTCCCATTAAAATTACTGGGGATCCATAAGGGCCCCACTCATAAAAGTGTTAAAAATAAGTCATAATTTAACTTTATTTGTTAACTATTTTTTAAAAAAAGTTTGTTTTGTGCCCTTTTTGTCAGGAAAATATTAGTTTTTTACTACAGCAAACACACACAATAAGCAATATTTGACCCATAATTTTTGATGGGACGTAATCAATAATCAATAACATTATTTGGATTTTTTTTTCCTAAGTCTTAATTTATTTATTTTTCTAAATCTCTAGATAAATCTTTGTTTTCCAATACAGCAAACACAAAAAAAGACGTAATATTTTCCCCATAAATATTTTGAGGTGGAATTTTTGATGGGAATTAATTGGAGCTTTAAATAGATCAATAATAAATAACAACATTGATTTCTTTTCTTTTTTCTTTTTTTTTTGAGCAAAAACTAAAATTCTTGGGGCTCCAGAAGGGCCCCACTCATAAAAGTGTTAAAAATAATTCATCATTTTATTTTATTCGTTTACTTTAATTGCTTGAATCTCTAGATCAACTTCAGATTCTTCCGTTGATCACATGTTTATTATTTTTTATATATTTTTTGGTTTGTTTTTGTCAAGAAAATCTTAGTTTTTTGATACAACAAACACACAAAATGTGCAATTTTTTACCCATAAAATATTTTCAAGTATAATTTTTGATGGGAATTAATTGTAGCCTTAAATAGATCAATAATAAATAACAACATTGATATATATTTTTTTTTTTTTTTTTTTAGCAAAGACACTTAAAAAAATGTCCCACTAAAATTCTTGGGGCTCCAGAAGGGCCCCACTCATAAAAGTGTTAAAAATAATTCATCATTTTATTTTATTTGTTTTCTTTAATTTTTGTGTTTGTTTTATGCTCTTTTTGTCAGGGAAATATTAGTTTTTGATACAGCAAACATGCAAAATAAGTAATATTTGACCCATTAATATTTTTAGATGGACTTTTTTATGGGAAGTAATCAATAATTCATAACAACATTGATTTTTTTTTTTTTTTTTTTTTTTACTGTATTTGCTTAAATCTCTAGATCAATCAAGCTATATTTTAACCATAAATATTTTTAGGTGGAATATTTTATGTGAATTAATTGGAGCCTTAAATAGATCAAAAATTAATAACAACATCGATTTATTTTATTTTTATGAGCAACGACAGTTAAAAAAAATGACACTAAAATTCTTGGGGCTCCAGAAGGGCCCCACTCATAAAAGTGTTAAAAATAAGTCATCATTTTATTTTATTTGTTTACTTTAATTGCTTGAATCTCTAGATCAACTTCAGATTCTTCCGTTGATCACATGTTTGTTATTTTTTGCGGGTTTTTTTGTTTGTTTTTGTCAAGAAAATCTTAGTTTTTTGATACAACAAACACACAAAATATACAATTTTTTCCCCATAAAATATTTTGATGGGAATTAATTGTAGCCTTAAATAGATCAATAATAATTAACGTTGATATATTGTATTATTTTTTAAATTTTTGAGCAAAGACACTTACAAAAATGTCCCACTAAAATTCTTGGGGCTCCAGAAGGGCCCCACTCATAAAAGTGTTAAAAATAATTCATCATTTTATTTTATTTGTTTTCTTTAATTTTTGTGTTTGTTTTATGCCCTTTTTGTCAGGGAAATATTTGTTTTTTGATACAGCAAACACGCAAAATAAGCAATATTTGACCCTTAAATATTTTTAGATGGACTTTTTGATGGGAAGTAATCAATAATTAATAACAACATTGATTTTTTTTTTTTTTGCTTGAATCTCTAGATCAATATTTTAACCATAAATATTTTTAGGTGGAATTTTTTATGTGAATTAATTGGAGCCTTAAATAGATCAATAATTCATAACAACATTGATTTATTTTATTTAAATTTTTTTGAGCAACGACAGTTAAAAAAATAAATAAATAAAATAAATTACACAAAAATTCCTGGCGACAAGAAGGGCCCCACTCATAAAAGTGTTAAAAATAAGTCATAATCTAACTTAATTTGTTTACTTTCTAAAAATTTTTTTGTTTTATGCCCTTTTTGTCAAGAAAATATTAGTTTTTTGATACAGCAAACACACACAATAAGCAATATTTGACCCATAAATGTTCTTAAGTGGAATTTTTGATGGGACGTAATCAATAATTAATAACATTAATTTAGATATTTTTTTCTAAGTCTTAATTTATTTATTTTTTTAAATCTCTAAATAAATCTTTGTTTTCCAATACAGCAGACACCAAAAAAAATGTGTAACATTTTTAGGTGGAATTTTTTATGTGAATTAATTGGAGCCTTAAATAGATCAATAATTCATAACAACATTGATGTATTTTTATTTATTTTTTGGGAGCAAAGACACGGGATCCAGAAGGGCCCCACTCATAAAAGTGTTAAAAATAATTCATTTTATTTTATTTGTTTTCTTTAATTTTTGTCAGGGAATTCTTTGTTTTTGATACAGCAAACACACAAAATAAGCAATATTTGACCCATAAATATTTATTTTTTTACTTTTTTTTACTGTATTTGCGTGAATCTCTATTTTTAGGTGGAATTTTTTATGTGAATTAATTGGAGCCTTAAATAGATCAATAATTCATAACAACATTGATTTATTTTATTTTTATTTTTTGGAGCAACGACGGTTAAAAAAAAAAAAAAAAAAAAAAAATACACTAAAATTCTTGGGGCTCCAGAAGGGTCCCACTCATAAAAGTGTTAAAAATAATTCATCATTTTATTTTATTTGTTTTCTTTCATTTTTGTCAGGGAATTCTTTGTTTTTGATACAGCAAACACACAAAATAAGCAATATTTGACCCATAAATTTTTTTTTTTTTTTTTTTTTTTACTGTATTTGCTTGAATCTCTATTTTTAGGTGGAATTTTTTATGTGAATTAATTGGAGCCTTAAATAGATCAATAATTCATAACAACATTGATTTATTTATTTTTAGTTTTTTTGAGCAACGACGGTTAAAAAAAATAATAATAAAACAAAATTACACTCAAATTCTTGGGGCTCCAGAAGGGCCCCACTCATAAAAGTGTTAAAAATAAGTCATCATTTTATTGTATTTGTTTACTTTAATTGGTTGAATCTCTAGATCAACTTCAGATTCTTCTGTTGATCACATGTTTATTATTTTTTATATATTTTTTGGTTTGTTTTTGTCAAGAAAATCTTAGTTTTTTGATACAACAAACACACAAAATATGCAATTTTTTTCCCCATAAAATATTTTGATGGGAATTAACTGTAGCCTTAAATAGATCAATAATAAATAA
This sequence comes from Nerophis ophidion, assembly GCF_033978795.1. Lineage (NCBI taxonomy): Eukaryota > Metazoa > Chordata > Actinopteri > Syngnathiformes > Syngnathidae > Nerophis > Nerophis ophidion. The sequence continues at coordinate 8,647,541 of NC_084624.1, forward strand.
CGTTGATATATTTTATTATCTTTTTAATTTTTAAGCAAAGACACTTAAAAACATGTTCCACTAGAATTCTTGGGGCTCAGGAAGGGGCCCACTCATAAAAGTGTTAAAAATAATTCATCATTTTATTTTATTTGTTTTCTTTAATTTTTGTGTTTGTTTTATGCCCTTTTTGTCAGGGAAATATTAGTTTTTGATACAGCAAACATGCAAAATAAGCAATATTTGACCCATTAATATTTTTGGATGTACTTTTTGATGGGAAGTAATCAATAATTCATAACAACATTGATTTTTTTAAATTTTTTTTTTTTTTTACTGTATTTGCTTGAAATTTTTAGAGCAATCAAGCTATATTTTAACCATAAATATTTTTAGGTGGAATTTTTTATGTAAAATAATTGGAGCTTTAAATAAATCAAAAATTCATAACAACATTGATTTATTTTATTTTTATTTTTTTGAGCAACGACGGTGAAAAAAAAAAAAAAAAAAAAAAAAAATTACACTAAAATTCCTGGCGACCAGGAGGGTCCCACTCAAAAAAGTGTTAAAAAGAAGTCATTTTATTTTATTTGTTTACTTTAATTGCTTGAATCTCTAGATCAACTTCAGATTCTTCCGTTGATTATATGTTTATTTTTTATGGGGGTTTTTTGTCAAGAAAATCGTAGTTTTTTGATACAACAAACACACAAAAAATGCAATTTTTTTCCCCATAAAATATTTTTGATGGGAATTAATTGGAGCCTAAAATAGATCAATAATAAATAACAACATTGATTTCTTTTCTTTTTTCTTTTCTTTTTTGAGCAAAAACACTTATTAAAAAAATCCAACTAAAATTCTTGGGGCTCCATAAAAGTGTTAAAAATAATTCATCATTTTATTTTATTTGTTTACTTTAATTGCTTGAATCTCTAGATCAACTTCAGATTCTTCCATTGATTACATGATGATTATCTTTTATGTTTTTTGTTAAAAAAATATTACTTTTTTGATACAGCAAACACAAAAAATATGCATTTTTTCCCCCCATAAAATATTTTTAAGTAGAACTTTTGATGGGAATTAAATTGAGCCTTAAATGGATCAACCATTCATTGCAACCTTGATCTATTTTTAAATTTTTTTGGAGCAATGCCAGTTTAAAAAACGTCCCACTAAAATTCTCAGGGCTCCAGAAGGGCCCCACTCATAAAAGTGTTAAAAATAAGTCATTTTATTTTATTTTAATTACTTGAATCTCTATATCAACTTCAGATTCTCCCGTTGATTATATGTTTATTATTTTTTATGGTTTTTTTTTGTTTGTTTTGTTAAGAAAATCTTAAGTTTTTTGATACAACAAACACACAAAATATGCAATTTTTTTCCCCATAAAATTATTCAAGAATATTTTTTAATTTGTATTAATTGGAACCTTAAATATTTCATAACGACATTGATTTACTTTCTTTTTTTAATTTTTGGAGCAGACACTTAAAAAAAAAAGGGGGGGGGGGGGGGGATCCAGAAGGGCCCCGCTTATATAAAAGTGTTAAAAATAAGTCATAAATGTATTTTATTTGTTTCCTTTATTCATTTATTTTTTGTTTTATGCCCTTTTTGTCAAGGAAAACTTGACAAAAACTCACAAAATAAGCAATATTTGACCCATAAATATTTTTAGATGGACTTTTTGATGGGAAGTAATCAATAATTCATAACATTGATTTAAAAATTTTTATTTTTTACTGTAATTGCTTGAATCTCTAGATCAATCAAGCTATATTTTAACCATAAATATTTTTAGGTGGATATTTTTTTATTGGAATTAATTGGAGCCTTATATAAATAATTCATAACAACATTGATATATTTTATTTTTATGTTTTTGAGCAACGACGGTTAAAAAAAAAAAAAAAAAAATTTTTTAAACGACACTAAAATTCTTGGCGACCAGAAGGGTCCCACTCATAAAAGTGTTAAAAATAATTCATCATTTTATCTTATTTGTTTACTTTAATTGCTTGAATCTCTAGATCAACTTCAGATTCTTCCGTTGATCACGTTAATTATTTTTTATATATTTTTTGGTTTGTTTTTGTCAAGAAAATCTTAGTTTTTTGATACAACAAACACACAAAATATGCAATTTTTTCCCCATAAAATATTTTGATGGGAATTAATTGTAGCCTTAAATAGATCAATAATAAATAACATTGATATATTTTATTATTTTTTAAAGACACTTAAAAGAATGTCCCACTAAAATTATTGGGGCTCCAGAAGGACCCCACTCATAAAAGTGTTAAAAATAATTCATCAATTTATTTATGTTTATTATTTTTTTGTTTGTTTTTGTCAAGAAAATCTTAGTTTTTTTGATACAGCAAACACACAAAATATGCGATTAAGAATATTTTTTAATGTGAATTAATTGGAACTTTGAATAATTCATAACAACATTGATTTAAAAAAAATATATATTTTTTTGGAGCAGACACTTAAAAAAAAAAAAAGGGGGATCCAGAAGGGCCTTGCTTATATAAAAGTGTTAAAAATAAGTCATAAATGTATTTTATTTGTTTCCTTTATTTATTAATTTTTTGTTTTTTGCCCTTTTTGTCAAGGAAATCTTGACAAAAACTCACAAAATAAGCAATATTTGACCCATAAATATTTTTAGATGGACTTTTTGATGGGAAGTAATCAATAATTCATTACATTGATTTAAAATTTTTTTTTTTTTTTACTGTAATTGCTTGAATCTCTAAATCAATCAAGCTATATTTTAACCATAAATATTTTTAGGTGGATATTTTTTTATTGGAATTAATTGGAGCCTTATTTAAATAATTCATAACAACATTGATATATTTTATTTTTATGTTTTTGAGCAACGACGATTAAAAAAAAAAAAAAATTTTTTTAAATGACACTAAAATTCTTGGCGACCAAAAGGGTCCCACTCATAAAAGTGTTAAAAATGATTCATCATTTTATCTTATTTGTTTACTTTAATTGCTTGAATCTCGAGATCAACTTCAGATTCTTCCGTTGATCACGTTTATTATTTTTTATATATTTTTTGGTTTGTTTTTGTCAAGAAAATCTTAGTTTTTTGATACAACAAACACACAAAATATGCAATTTTTTCCCCATAAAATATTTTGATGGGAATTAATTGTAGCCTTAAATAGATCAATAATAAATAACATTGATATATTTTATTATTTTTTTAATTTTTGAGCGAAGACACTTAAAAGAATGTCCCACTAAAATTCTTGGGGCTCCAGAAGGGCCCCACTCATAAAAGTGTTAAAAATAATTCATCAATTTATTTATGTTTATTATTTTTTTGTTTGTTTTTGTCAAGAAAATCTTAGTTTTTTTGATATAGCAAACACACAAAATATGCAATTAGGAATATTTTTTAATGTGAATTAATTGGAACCTTGAATAATTCATAACAACATTGATTTTATTTTTTTTTATTTTTGGAGCAGACACTTAAAAAAAAAAAAAAAAGGGGGGGATCCAGAAGGGCCCCACTTATATAAAAGTGTTAAAAATATGTCATAAATGTATTTTATTTGTTTCCTTTATTTATTTATTTTTTGTTTTATGCCCTTTTTGTCAAGGAAAACTTGACAAAAACTCACAAAACAAGCACTATTTGACCCATAAATATTTGTAGGTGGATTTTTTAAATGGGAATCAATCAATAATTCCTAACAACATTGATTTTGATTCATTATTATTTTTGAGGCAATGACAAGTTTAAAGAAACAGGCCGCCCGCATGACACCTTTGTGTTATTTACAGTAACTTTGTATCTTTTAGTCCAATTTTTTTCATGTTTTTTTTTTTTAGATAAACAGAGTTTCCTTTTGCAAAAGTCAGGCGTTTTCTCACAGTTTAGGTTGCCTAGCAACACAGCATCAGCTGGCTGAGCATCTCCAAGTCTCCTCGCTGGAGTCGCGCACACGTTCCTCCGCATGTTAGTTTAGCGTTTTTTTTTTGTTGTTTTTTTTGCGTGGACCACCATCAGCCATCCCCCGTGCTCAAACGCCGTGTATAAAGTTGCTCACGATCAATTCCTTGTAAAAGGCGCCGCGGCATGAAATTGGAACATAAAAGCCCAGTGCACAAGAGGGAGGAGAACAAACGCTTTGACTGATTCTCCCAGCATCGAACCGGGAACACAAATCTTCTGACGTTTCCTTTACTACGCCGTCAGTGGGAGGGCAGCGCGGCGGTGGTGTGGCATGCAGCCCGGGTAATGAAGAGGCCACGTGAAGGAGAAAGAGAGAGAGGGCAGATGAAAGGATGAGTTACAAAAGGGGGATAAAGAGAGAGAGAGAGAAGGGACAGAAGAGAGATAAAGAGATGCAACTTGAATAGAAAAGAAAGAGAAGACTTAAGAGAAAGCGTAAAAGTCATTGGGAGATTTCAATAACTAGCATCAAGGGTTGGAATTGGGGGTTAAATCACTAAAAATGATGCCGGGCGTGGCCACCGCTGCTGCTCACTGCTCCCCTCACTTTCCAGGGGGTGATCAAGGGTGACAGAGAATAATTTCGCCACACCTAGTGTGTGTGTGACAATTATTGGTACTTTAACTTTGAAATATATACCATAAATTCTGGATGACAAGCCGCTACTTTTTCCCCTACGCTTCGAGCCCTGCGGCTTATAAAACGGTGTGGCTAATTTATTGATTTTTCTTCGCTGCCGTGTCCTTCAATTCAGTGCTTTCAACCAAAAGTAGAATCGGGCCACAGCGGTTCCACTCGTATGGATTCTTCACTTATCACTCTTGAGCGACATTTGGTCAGTTTTACAATAGAACCAAAACAATTCGTGCTCACCAAACTGACAAAATAGAAACCTCCTTGCTTGGCACTCAGCATAAAGTGTTGGAACTGGGGGTTAAATCACCAAAAAGGATGCACGGGCGTGGCCACCGCTGCTGCTCACTGCTCCCCTCACCTCCCAGGGGGTGATTAAGGGTGACAGAGAATAATTTCGCCACACCTAGTGTGTGTGTGACAATTATTGGTACTTTAACTTTGAAATATATACCATAAATTCTGGATGACAAGCCGCTAATTTTTCCCCTACGCTTCGAGCCCTGCGGCTTATAAAACGGTGTGGCTAATTTATTGATTTTTCTTCGCTGCCGTGTCCTTCAATTCAGTGCTTTCAACCGGAAGTAGAAGTGACCCACAGCGGTTCCACTCGTATGGATTCTTCATTTATCACTCTTGAGCAACATTCGGTCAGTTTTACAATAGAACCAAAACAATTCGTGCTCACCAAACTGTCCCACGTGTGACGTCCGTCAGAGTGGAACAAAATAGAAACCTCCCTGCTTGGCACTCAGCATCAAGGGTTGGAATCGGGAGTTAAATCACTAAAAATGATGCCCGGGCGCGGCCACCGCTGCTGCTCACTGCTCCCCTCACCTCCCAGGGGGTGATCAAGGGTGACAGAGAATAATTTTGCCACACCTAGTGTGTGTGTGACAATCATTGATACTTTAACTTTGAAATATATACGGTAAATTCCGGACGACAAGCCGCTACTTTTTCCCCTACGCTTCGAGCCCTGCGGCTTATAAAACGGTGTGGCTAATTTATTGATTTTTCTTTGCTGCCGTGTCTTTTTATTCAGTGCTTTCAACCGGAAGTAAAAGCGGCCCACAGCGGTTCCACTCGTATGGATTCTTCATTTATCACTCCAAGCAACGTTTTGTCACTTTCACAATCGAACCAAAATATTTCATGCTCACCAAACCGACAAAATAGAAACCTCCTTGCTTGGCACTCAGCATCAAGTGTTGGAATCGGGGGTTAAATCACCAAAAATGATTACCGGGCGTGGCCACCGCTGCTGCTCACTGCTCCCCTTACCTCCCAGGGGGTGATTAAGGGTGACAGAGAATAATTTCACCACACCTATAGTGTGTGTGTGACAATCATTGATACTTTAACCTTGAAATATATACGGTAAATTCCGGACGACAAGCCGCTACTTTTTCCCCTACACTTCGAGCCCTGCGGCTTATAAAACGGTGTGGCTAATTTATTGATTTTTTTTCGCTGCAGTGTCCTTCCATTCAGCGCTTTCAACCAAAAGTAGAATCGGGCCACAGCGGTTCCACTCGTAGGGATTCTTCACTTATCACTCTTGAGCAACATTCGGTCAGTTTTACGATAGAACCAAAACAATTCGTGCTCACCAAACTGTCTCAAGTGTGTCGTCCGTCGGAGTGGAACAAAATAGAAACCTCCCTGCTTGGCACTCAGCATCAAGGGTTGGAATCGGGGGTTAAATCACCAAAAATGATTACCGGGCGTGGCCACCGCTGCTGCTCACTGCTCCCCTCACCTCCCAGGGGGTGATTAAGGGTGACAGAGAATAATTTTGCCACACCTAGTGTGTGTTTGACAATTATTGGTACTTTAACTTTGAAATATATACGGCAAATACTTTTTCCCTACGCTTAGAGCCCTGCGGCTTATAAAACGGTGTGGCTAATTTATAGATTTTTCTTCGCTGCAGTGTCCTTCCATTCAGTGCTTTCAACCGGAAGTAGAAGCGGCCCACAGTCGTTCCACTCGTATGGATTCTTCACTTATCACTCTTGAGCGACATTTGGTCAGTTTCACAATAGAACTAAAACAATTTGAGCTCACCAAACTGTCCCACGTGTGTCGTCCGTCGGAGTGGGACAAAATAGAAACCTCCCTGATTGGCGCATCAAGGGTTGGAATCGGGGGTTAAATCACCAAAAATGATTACCGGGCGTGGCCACGGCTGCTGCTCACTGCTCCCCTCACCTCCCAGGGGGTGATTAAGGGTGACAGAGAATAATTTCACCACACATAGTGTGTGTGTAGCAATCATTGGTACTTTAACTTTGAAATATATATCGTAAATTCCGGACGACAAGCCGCTACTTTTCCCCCTACGCTTAGAGCCCTGCGGCTTATAAAACGGTGTGGCTAATTTATTGATTTTTCTTCATAGCAGTGTCCTTCCATTCAGTGCTTTCAACCGGAAGTAGAATCGGGCCACAGCGGTTCCACTCGTATGGATTCTTCACTTATCACTCCCAAGCAACGTTTTGTCACTTTCACAATAGAACCAAAACAATTCGTGCTCACCAAACCAAGAAGCACAGTACGTCTGACTACGGTAGCCGTAACCCGCCCACATTCCATCGAGCCAAATTCGTAGCAAAACATTCTTTACAGATTTTTCAGCGCCGTGTGTAATGTTTTGGTCTTGCTTGCTTACAGAGTCATTTATGGAAAAGTATGGAACCAACTGGAACAAAAATATTTGGCACATTGCTCGAAAAAAAGTGAGAACCTCTCCACGGCCAATCGGGGAACTTTTTGTTCCGAGACAAATCCCTGGTCTAAACTCTCGGAGGAAGCACCTGAGGAGAATTAATGACATCATTGATGTGCAAACAGGAAATGTCGCCGTGGAAACGACATTTGTTCTCAACCCCCCTCCTCCTCCTGTAGAAACGATCCGATGGTGAGTCGGTTCCTCTTCCTCTCCGGGCGGTGAGGAGTAGGAAGCAGCCGGAGACAATAGATGATGTCATCGATGATGTCATTGACGTCTGGACCGCTTCACAAAACCCAAAAGCAGTGAAGTTGTCACCTTGTGTAAATGGTAAATATAAACAGAATACAATGATTTGATTTAAGTCTCACCTTAAAACTCATCTGTATACTCTAGCCTTTAAATAGACCTCCTTTTTAGACCAGTTGATCTGCCGCTTCTTTTCTTTCTCCTATGTCCCCCCCTGGGAGGGGGTCCGGTCCGATGACCATGGATGAAGTACTGGCTGTCCAGAGTCGAGACCCAGGATGGACCGCTCGCCTGTGTATCGGTTGGGGACATCTCTACGCTGCTGATCCGCCTCCGCTTGAGATGGTTTCCTGTGGACGGGACTCTGGCTGCTGTCTTGGATCCGCTTTGAACTGAACTCTCGCGGCTGTGTTGGATCCACTATGGATTGAACTTTCACAGTATCATGTTAGACCCGCTCGACATCCATTGCTTTCGGTCCCCTAGAGGGGGGGGTGCCCACATATGAGGTCCTCTCCAAGGTTTCTCATAGTCAGCATTGTCACTGGCGTCCCACTGGATGTGAATTCTCCCTGCCCACTGGGTGTGAGTTTTCCTTGCCCTTTTGTGGGTTCTTCCGAGGATGTTGTAGTCGTAATGATTTGTGCAGTCCTTTGAGACATTTGTGATTTGGGGCTATATAAATAAACATTGATTGATTGATTGAATCCTTTTCAACCCATATTTAGTTGAATATGCTACAAAGACAAGATATTTAATGTTCAAACTCATAAACTTTATTTTTTTTGCAAATAATAATTAATAGAATTTCATGGCTGCAACACGTGCCAAAGTAGATGGGAAAGGGCATGTCCACCACTGTGTTACATCACATTTTCTTTTAACAACACTCAATAAACGTTTGGGAACTGAGGAAACTAATTGTTATCGTCTTGTTATCGTATTTTACGCTTCATAATGCGCCACACATTTTCGATGGAAACCAGGTCTGGACTGCAGGCGGGCCAGGAAAGTACCCGCACTCTTTTTTTTTTACGAAGCCACGCTGTTGTAACACGTGCTGAATGTGGCTTGGCATTGTCTTGCTGAAATAAGCAGGGGCGTCCACGATAACGTTGCTTGGATGACAACATATGTTGTTCCAAAATCTTTCAGCATTAATGGTGCCTTCACAGATGTGTAAGTTCCCCATCCCTTGGGCACTAATGCACCCCCATACCATCACAGATGCTGGCTTTTGAACGTTGCGCTTATAAGAGTCCGGATTGTTCTTTTCCTCTTTGGACCGAAGGACACGACGTCCGTTTACTGAGTGTTGTTAAAAGGAAAGGCCATGTAACACAGTGGTAAAAATGCTTTTGCTGCCATTAAATTCTAAGTTAATGATTATTTGCAGAAAAAAATGTAGTTTCTCAGGTTGAGAATCAGCACCTCCAAGTCCGAGTCCATGGTTCTCGCCCGGAAAAGGGTGGAGTGCCATCTCCGGGTTGGGGAGGAGATCTTGCCCCAAGTGGAGGAGTTCAAGTACCTCGGAGTCTTGTTCACGAGTGAGGGAAGAGATCGGTGCGGCGTCTTCAGTAATGCGGACGCGGTATCGATCCGTTGTGGTGAAGAAGGAGCTGAGCCGGAAGGCAAAGCTCTTAATTTACACACCTATGGTCATGAGCTTTGGGTTATGACCAAAAGGACAAGATCACGGGTACAAGCGGCCCAAATGAGTTTCCTCCACGGTGTGTTGGGTCTCTCTCTTTGGTGAGAAGCTCTGTCATCCGGGAGGAACTCAGAGTAAAGCCACAGCTCTTCCACATGGAGAGGAGCCAGATGAGGTGGTCGAACACCTCCCAACCGGGGAAGACCCAGGACACGTTGGGAAGACTATGTCTCCCGGCTGGCCTGGGAACGCCTCGGGATCCCCCAGGAGGAGCTGGACCAAGTGACTGGGGAGAGGGAAGTCTGGGCTTCCCTGCTTAGGCTGCTGCCCCCGCGACCCCACCTTGCAGTCTATTCAATTGAATATAGGTTGAAAAGGATTTGCAAATCATTGTATTCTGTTTTTATTTATAATTTACTTCCCTGGTTTGGGGTTGGGTACAAAGCCGGGTTCCGTTAAATCGATGCTGCTGTGAGTTTAGTAACGGCCGACTCAATCAGGTGAGGTGGAGGTGGAAGCGAGGCCTTGGACGAGAGCGCCACCGGTGGGCGGACACAGAGACGCGCGGCAGTTCTTGTGGTACAAATTGAAAAGTTGATTGGAAGGCTGGATGAAAAGCTCCTGAACAAAAGAGGCGGATGAAGATCATCGATTGCATCTGGTAATTACAAACTCCGAGAGTCCAAAAAAGGCCAACAAGTACTAAATCTAATTCAAGTCCAAACAATCAATGTGGCTAAGACCTGCGTGGAGTCAGAACCGGAGCAGCAACTGGTAGACCTCCAATCTCGTCCCTGGCAGCGTTAAATGTTGGATTTATGGATTTGTATAAAGCAACTGCTGAGCAATGAAAAGCTATTCCACCTCCTCAGCATTCCTGACTCAAATAAATCCCGCTGAAAATCACGCGTCTGTTGCCGTGGTGAAGAAGTGGCTGCTAGGCAATAGCACCTTAACGCACTTTTTTTTTTTACTGCCAGTATTTATGGTGGCCAACGATCCAACAGGAGCTGGCTGACTACTGTCCATGGCGGCCATAACCTGCTTCTTTCTGCCTGAGCGCCACACGCCTACACTTGCAGACAGGAAGCAGAATACATGGAGATAATCAAGTGAGATATCACACGTATTCTCTTATTTGTCTCTTATCTTCTGCCAGTCTCCCATGGACCACCAGGACATGTTGACATGCAACCATCAGAACTACTGGGATGGACACCAACTATTTGTTAGGGCAGGCCTGGGCAGATTGTGTCTGGGGGGCCGGCATATCTATGCATACATACATATATACATACATACATATATATATATACTTATTTACATACATACATGCCTACATACATGCCTATATAAATACAGTACATACATAGAAAATGGATGGATGGATGGATATATATATATATGTATATATGTGTGTGTGTGTGTGTATATATACATATACATACATAGATACATATATATATATATGTATATATATATACATATATATATATATATGTATCTATGTATGTATATATGCATATGTACATATTTATATATACACATACAAACATACATATATATATATATATATACATATATATATACATAAATACATACATACAATAATGTATATATACACATACATATATACATACATAAATATATATATACATACATACATATATACACACACACATATATATACATATATACAATACATATATACACACATATACACGTACATATATATATATATATACATACATACACATATATACATGTATATATATACAAATATATACATATATATACATATATACATACACATATATATATACATACACACATATATACATAAGTATATATACATACACATATATATGCATACATACATACGTATATGAAAATATACATAAATATACATAAATATATATATATGTATGTATATATATATATATATATATATATATATATACATACATACACATGCACATGCGCACACACACAGAAAAAAAATATTTACATATGTACATACATAAATATGGTAGTAAACAATAATCTTTAATTAATATTCAATTAGTTATGTAAATGTTTGTATATAATCATGTGGGAACATGAAACATTGACAACTATATATCTATATATATATTTATAATATTTATATATATATATATATATATATATGTCTCTCTCTCCCTCTCTATATACATACACATATATATACACACATATATACATACATATACATATATATATACATACATATATATACATACATACATATATACATATACACACATACATAAATATATACATACATATATATACATACATAAATATATACATACATATATACATATACATAAATATATACATACATACATACATAAATATATACATATACATAAATATATACATATATATATATATATATATATATACATACATATATATATATATACATACATATATATATATATACACACATATATATATACATATACATACATACATAAATATATACATACATATATATACATAAGTATATACATACATATATACATATACATAAATATATACATAAACATATATATAAATATATATATATATATATATATATATATATATATATATATATATATATATATATATATATGTGTAAGCTGTGAAAATCGGCTGTACAGTATGTGTGCTTGGGTCCTATTTTTAGGAACACTAATACAAAACCTCACAATAATGTCTGATTGAATGCTAAAAACTTTATGACAGACCACCTTAAAAAACGGAATGGAATTGTAAATTTTTTTTACTGAATGAGAGGAGGGGTGGGAGGGTTGTTGTGGGCGGGGTTGGGGGGAGGGCGGGGTTTGGTGGTAGTGGAGGGTGTATATTGTAGCGTCCCGGAAGAGTTAGTGCTGCAAGGGTTTCTCTGTATTTTTTATGTAGTGTTTATGTTGTGTTATGGTGCGGATATTCTCCCGAAATGTGCTTGTCCTTCTTGTTTGGTGTGGGTTCACAGTGTGGCGCGTATTTGTAACAGAGTTAAAGTTGTTTATACGGCCACCCTCAGTGTGACGTGTACGGCTTTTGACCAGGTATTCCTTGTATCCTTTTAAGTGTGTCTGTAAAAGCCGCATATATTAAGTGACTGGGCAGACATGCTGTTTATAAGCAAGGTGAACGAGAGAGCGCCAAATTGGCGTCCGTGACCGGCTTCTATGAATAAGTCATAATACGGAAACACTGGCTCATGTTCTGAAGACGGCAGGCGTTGTTCTCCAGTGCTGACTCAGTGCTGACGCCGTCCTCCAAGGACACTATTCAGTAGTCCGCACCGATACAAAAAGGATAGGATTTATTTTGGAGACAAAAGGGAAAATTGCGTGGTTGCCGTGCAGATTCAAACGGGCGCAGAAAAAAGCACCGAAAGTAGTGCAAAGGTGAGAAGAAGAGGGAACCACTGAAGGACAAGAAGGACCACATAAATGAGCAGCGGCGCCATTTTTACATACAGCCACAAACGCCAGGAGAAAGTATCGAATTGGTACAAAGTATCTGTCGGAATATTTCCATCTAGGTTATCACAAAAGCTGTCTTTGAACCTACCAATCAAAAGGCTTGTAAAACTCCACTGTGTAGGATGGGAAGCGACATGAAGGTGTCGGTTTCTTTGATCAACTGTGATCCACGGGAGGATCTCATCCTTACCCGAGATGATGCCGGTTTTGTTCTCCCAGGAGGGGAAAAAAATGATTTATTTTTTGAAATAAATCAAACGGGAACAAAGAAAAATGTGCTCAAAGTACGGATGGCAAAAACTAAAAGGAGCTAGCGTGGGAGCTAGGAAACAAAAGTCGTCATCTGTTGCAAAAAGCAATTTAGGAGGCCAGGACATAGAACAAATGGGCGTCTGATTAGTGCCCTGACAACAGGTGAGTGTCCCGAACACTAACCAGAGGCAACTGAAACAAACAAAAACAAGAGGTGCTCAAAACACAAGTGATTAGACAACGTAAACAGACTATGATCCGGGGAGCGGATCATAACACAAGATCTACAAAGCAAACTATCTATATTACCAAACTGTGTATGCACCTTAGGGGATCTGCTCCAATTTTGTTGTTCTTTGAACCGGTTCACTGCAATAATGACAATAAAACTCTATTCTATTCTATTCAAAGAGGAAGCAGGACCTGACGCAAGCACGGGGCATCTTTTCTTTGAACTGTTTCGTGACGCGAGGGCAACGGCGGTTTATGACCCCCCCTTCCTTTAAAAAACAGCTGTTGCCTCGTAATCAGGGAAAGTCCAAATAAAAGATGCGTAAAATATTTCGTCAGAGCGTGGGATGACACTGGTACAAGGGTACAGGTCTACGGGTTTCTCTTCATTGAGCTAAATTGAATCCCGTCTCTGTTCAATTCCTTGCTTCTGGTCTGTTTAATAGATGTCATCGGTGTTTGGACCTGACAGTGTCGATACTTTTCACGACCATTGCGAGCATAGGAGGGGAAATTTAAAGCTGAGGGCGCACCTTGGGATGGACATTTGTTTACGGTTACTTGACTATGGTGTGGCCGTCAATTTCTATAGCGCACATTCTCATGTCCTGTTTTAGATTGATACTATTTTGACCACATCTATGTATCTGCAAACTTTGTAAGTCTTTAGGTGTCATAAATTGGATATATATGACAATATCTTCAATGCAGAGGCAACTTGTGTTTCCACGCGAGGGCAACGGCTGTTTATGACCCCCCCTTCCTTTAAAAAACAGCTGTTGCCACATAATCAGGGAAAGTCCAAATAAAAGAGGCGTGCAACTTTTCGTCAGAACGTGGGACGACACTGGTCCAAGGGTACAGGTCTACGCGTTTCTCTTCATTGAGCTAAATTGAATCCTGTCTCTGTTCAATTCCTTGCTTCCTGTCTGTTTAATAGATGTCATCGGTGTTTGGACCTGACAGTGTCGATACTTTTCACAACCATTGCGAGCATAGAAGGGAAATTTAAAGCTGAAGGCGCACCTTGGGATGGACATTTGTTTACGGTTACCTGACTACGGTGTGGCCGTCAATTTCTATAGCGCACATTCTCATGTCCTGTTTTAGATTGATACTATTTTGACCACATCTATGTACCTGCAAACTTTGTAAGTCTTTAGGTGTCATAAATTGGATATATATGATAATATCTTCAATGCAGAGGCAACTTGTGTTTCCACGCGAGGGCAACGGCTGTTTACGACCCCCCCTTCCTTTAAAAAACAGCTGTTGCCACGTAATCAGGGAAAGTCCAAATAAAAGATGCGTAAAATATTTCGTCAGAGCGTGATACGACACTGGTCCAAGGGTACAGGTCTACGCGTTTCTCCTCAATGAGCTAAATTAAAACCTGTCTCTGTTTAATTCCTTGCTTCTTGTCTGTTTAATAGATGTCATCGGTGTTTGGACCTGACAGTGTCGATACTTTTCACGACCATAGCGAGCATAGAAGGGAAATTCAAAGCTGGGGGCACACCTTGACATTTGTTTACGGTTACTTGACTTACGGTGTGGCCGTCAATTTCTATAGCGCACGTTCTTATGTCCTGTTTTAGATACTATTTTGACCACATCTATGTGCCTGCAAACTTTTTAAGTCTTTAAGTGTCATAGATCAGATATATTTATGATAATATCTTCAATGTAGAGGCAACTTGTATTCCCACTCTAAGGCTACTTCCAAGAAACACCAAATTGTAGTTTTGATTCAGCCTCTGTGCTGCACCTGATTCTTGTACGTGTGATAGAATGTAGGGTTGCACGGTATACCGGTACTAGTATAGTACCGCAATACTAATGTGGAGAGGCGGAGCCGACGGCAGACAACAGGAAGGCTGAAAAACAACACGCAAAAGACTTTGCCTATTGAAAAATAAAGAAGTCTAGACCTGCTCAAAGCCATGTCCTTCCTTGGTGGTCCCTGGAACCCGCAAGACGGCACCAGTCTGTCACAACTAATGAATCATAGTCGGTACTATACCGCCTCTAAAAAGTACCGTTTTTTTTTTTTTTAAATGGGCATGATGTTGTTTCGTCCGCACGTCGTGTCATTGCTAGTTTTACGAGCAGAGGAGCGTGTTCGGCAGTGCACACACACAGAGTACTTAGAAGCAGCCACAGTGTGTAGACAGAAAAGGGAGAACGGATGCATTTTGGCTTAAAAAGTAAAGATAAAGGTGAAGTTATAACACTGAAACACCCTCAGGAAGAGGTGACTCAAAACTAAATCACTAATCCTGGCCTCTGTGGCGACAAATACAAGTAACATTATCACTGGAGGACAAGGAATAGCTAAACATGCTTCACTACACACCATAGCTCACCTGCGTTACAATGTAAACAATTACTATGGGTGGATCTACACCTGAGATCCACTGTAATGATACCAAGTATATGAGCGTATCTAGTCGATACTAGTATGATTACAACGATAATTTTTACCACCACAAAATCTTTTTTTTGGTTTTTTTGAAAATGTATATTATGTTGATAAACTCAGAATATGACCAATGTGTGATCCTGTAACTAGTTGGTATCGGATCGATACCTAAATGTGTGGTATCATCCAAAACTAATATAAAGTATCAAAGAAGAGAAAAAATAAGTGATTATTACATTTTAACAGAAGTGTAGATAGAACATGTTGAAACAGAAAAATAAGCAGATATTAACAGTAAATGATTAATAATATATTTTTTACAGTTTGTCCCTCATAATGTGTACAAAATAATAGGTGTATAAATGACACAATATGTTACTGCAGACTAATTAGGAGTCTGTGTTTGTTTACTTACTACTAAAAGACAAGTTGTCTAGAATGTTCAATATTTTATTTAAGGAATAATTTGCAATAATAAACATTCTTGTAAAAAATTTTGTGGTCCCCTTTATTTTGAAAAGTACCGATACCACAATATTAGCATCGGGACAATCCTAATAGACTGCTAATCAATTTGTACAACTTCCTGCCCCCACCACACACACACACACACACACACACACACACACCTTTTTTTTTTTTTTAAACCTTTCAATCCTTTAAACCTGACCTCGCTTCTTTCCTGTCCGTACAAGAACCTGGGACTCCCGACAAGAGAAGGACTGGACGGGAGTCGCACACGTGTTCTAGGGACCTAAGTGTCTTCTACCAAATAGTTGGCGACTAAACCACATGACGTCTGGCGTGCTTTGGCGGGTGGCGGGCGACAGACGGCAGGAAGTGATGGAGTGTTTGGACAGTGTGGATCTAACATAATAGTGTGAGAGTCCAGTCCATAGTGGATCTAACATAATAGTGAGAGTCCAGTCCATAGTGGATCTAACATAATAGTGTGAGAGTCCAGTCCATAGTGGATCTAACATAATAGTGTGACAGTCCAGTCCATAGTGGATCTAACATAATAGTGTGAGAGTCCAGTCCATAGTGGATCTAACATAATAGTGTGAGAGTCCAGTCCATAGTGGATCTAACATAATAGTGTGAGAGTCCAGTCCATAGTGGATCTAACATAATAGTGTGAGAGTCCAGTCCATAGTGGATCTAACATAATAGTGTGAGAGTCCAGTCCATAGTGGATCTAACATAATAGTGAGAGAGTCCAGTCCATAGTGGATCTAACATAATAGTGTGAGAGTCCAGTCCATAGTGGTTCTAACATAATAGTGTGAAAGTCCAGTCCAAAGTGGATCCAACACAATAGTGAGAGTCCAGTCCATAGTGGATCTAACAAAATAGTGGGAGTCCATTCTCGAGTGGAGACAAGTCAGCAGCGCAGAGACGTCCTTTTAGACCAAGACTGGACTCTTGCACTATTATGTTAGATCCACTATGGACTGGACTCTCACACTATTATGTTAGATCCACTATGGACTGGACTCTCACACTATTATGTTAGATCCACTATGGGCTGGACTCTCACTATTATGTTAGATCCACTATGGACTGGACTCTCTCACTATTATAGTAGATCCACTATGGACTGGACTCACACTATTATGTTAGATCCACTATGGACTGGACTCTCACTATTATGTTAGATCCACTATGGACTGGACTCTCACACTATTATGTTAGATCCACTATGGACTGGACTCTCACTATTATGTTAGATCCACTATGGACTGGACTCTCACTATTATTTTAGATCCACTATGGACTGGACTCTCACACTATTATGTTAGATCCACTATGGACTGGACTCTCACTATTATGTTAGATCCACTATGGACTGGACTCTCACACTATTATGTTAGATCCACTATGGACTGGACTCTCACTATTATGTTAGATCCACTATGGACTTGACTCTCACTATTATGTTAGAGCCACTATGGACTGGACTCTCACTATTATGTTAGATCCACTATGGACTGGACTCTCACACTATTATGTTAGATCCACTACGGACTGGACTCTCACACTATTATGTTAGATCCACTATGGACTGGACTCTCACACTATTATGTTAGATCCACTATGGACTGGACCCTCACTATTAGGTTAGATCCACTATGGACTGGACTCTCACACTATTATGTTAGATCCACTATGGACTGGACTCTCACTATTATGTTAGATCCACTATGGACTGGACTCTTACACTATTATGTTAGATCCACTATGGACTGGACTCTCACTATTATGTTAGATCCACTATGGACTGGACTCTCACTATTATGTTAACAAATATTCCAGTCCTGCAAGAAACGCTGATATGTTTTGGCCTTTTTGCAACAGGAGAAGCAGTTAGTTTGCCTGCAGTTCGTGTGTTTCATCACAAGGTTTTGTGGACTAAAAATGACAAACATAGTGGAGCATCTTCCGTGTGTCACACAGGAGCTCGTGTGTAGCAACCATCATCCACGCAGCAACTACATCTACAGTATGTCAGCCTGCCTCATTTGCTCCTCCTGGCTCCTCTCTCTCTCGCACGCACGCACGCACGCACGCACGCACGCACGCACGCACGCACGCACGCACACACACACACACACCAGCAGTCACTTGACATGACTTCCAGTTTGACCTCCTCCTCATGTCCTCTTGACAAAGTTCCAGTGCTCCTGTTGAAGGCGGTCACATGTCTGTCACTCTCCACTCTCTGAGTGACAGACTCTCCTCACCACATCTCTCTACATTCTGCAACTCCAAGCGGTGGTCTCATTGTCAGAAGGCAGCGTTCTTGAAGGTTCTAAAGTCAGAAAGCGAGGAAGAGCCTGAGGCTGTTATCCACTTTCTACTTCCTTTCTCTTCCACATCATCAGCCTTTTCCTTCTGACCCTCCTTTTAATTCTTACTCACACTTTCACTGCCTCACAGATGTCACACCCAAAGCCCAGCTGCCAGTTGTCATGGCCCGCCCCATCACAGCCTGGAAATAAAGGACTTCATCTTTATATATATATATATATATATATATATATATATATATATATATATATATATATATATATATATATATATATATATATATATATATATATATATATATATATATATATATATATATATATATATATATGCAATTGTATATC
This sequence comes from Nerophis ophidion, assembly GCF_033978795.1. Lineage (NCBI taxonomy): Eukaryota > Metazoa > Chordata > Actinopteri > Syngnathiformes > Syngnathidae > Nerophis > Nerophis ophidion. The sequence continues at coordinate 8,666,351 of NC_084624.1, forward strand.
TTTTTAACTGTAATGTCTTCTAATAATGAGACAATATTATGTAACAATGCAACAATATTATCTAATAATGCAACAATATTATCTAATAATGCAACATTATCTAATAATGCAATATTTATATAATAATGCAACAATATGATCAAATAATGCAACAATATTCTCTAATAATACAACATTATCTAATAATGCAACAATATTATCTAATAATGCAACAATATTATCTAATAATGCAATATTATCTAATAATGCAACAATATTATCTAATAATACAATATTCTATATTAATGCAACAGTATTATCTAATAATGCAACAATATTATGTAATAATGCAACAATATTATCCAACAATGAAACAATATTATCTAATAACGCGACAATATTATCTAATAATGCAACATTATCTAATAATGCAATATTTATATAATAATGCAACAATATGATCAAATAATGCAACAATATTCTCAAATAATACAACAATATTATCTAATAATGCAACAATATTATCTAATAATGCAACAATATTATCTAATAATGCAATATTATCTAATAATGCAACAATATTATCTAATAATACAATATTCTATATTAATGCAACAGTATTATCTAATAATGCAACAGTATTATCTAATAGTGCAACAATATTATCCAACAATGAAACAATATTATCTAATAACGCGACAATCTTATCTAATAATGCAACAATATTATCTAATAATACAACAATATTATCTAATAATGCAACAATATTGTCTAATAATGCAACAATATTATTTAATAATGCAACAATATTATCTAAAAATTTTACATTATCTAATAATGCAACAATATTATCTAATAATGAGATATTATCTAATAATGCAACAATATTATCTAAAAGTGTTACATTATCTAATAATACAACATTATGATCTAATAATGCAACAATACTATCTAATAATGCAATATTATAATAATAATACAACAGTATTATCTAATAATGCAACATTATGTAACAATGCAAAAATATTATCTAATAATACAACAGTATTATCTAATAATGCAACAATATTATGTAATAATGCAACAATATTATCCAACAATGAAACAATATTATCTAATAATGCAACAATATTATCAAATAATGCAACAATATTATCTAATAATACAACAATATTATCTAATAATGCAACAATATTGTCTAATAACACGACAATATTATTTAATAATGCAAAATATTATCTAATAATGCAACAATATTATTTAATAATGCAACAATTATTTAATAATGCAACAATATTATCTAATAATGCAATAATATTATCTAATAATGCAATATTATCTAATAATACAACAATATTATCTAATAAAGCAACAATATTATGTAATAATGCAACAATATTATCCAACAATGAAACAATATTATCTAATAATGCGACAATATTATCTAATAATGCAACAATATTATCAAATAATGCAACATTATCTAATAATACAACAATATTATCTAATAATGCAACAATATCGTCTAATAATGCAACAATATTATTTAATAATGCAACATTATCTAAAAATGTTACATTATCTAATAATGCAACAATATGATCTAATAATTAAATATTATCTAATAATGCAACAATATTTTCTAAAAGTGTTACATTATCTAATAATGCAACATTATGATCTAATAATGCAACAATACTATCTAATAATGCAATATTATAATAATAATACAACAGTACTATCTAATAATGCAACATTATGTAACAATGCAACAATATTATCTAATAATGTAATGCAACATTATCTAATAATGCAACAATATTATCTAATAACACGACAATATTATCTAATAATGCAAAATATTATCTAATAATGCAACAATATTATTTAATAATGCAACAATATTATCTAATAATGCAATATTATCTAATAATACAACAATATTATCTAATAATGCAACAATATTATCAAATACTGCAACAATATTATCTAATAATTAAGGTTGTCCCGATCAGATATTCGGACCGGATCGGCCGCCAATATTGTCCAAAAAATGTGTATCGGCAAGGCTTGGGAAAATGCCGATCCAGGTCCAGTTTTTTGAAAAACTCAGGTCCGTGTTTTCCAACGCACCGATTTAAATAATACATTCCACTCTTCTGCTGCTCCCTAAACGCCGTTCGGCATTTTCCAGAACACCTTCAAAACATCCACAGGTCTGCGTTCTAACCGTTCAGGCGGCCATGTGAATTAAAAGTTACGGTAAAAATGTCAGCTGTGTGGGATTATTTTATCCTTCAAAACGAAAAAGATGAAGAGGTGGAGTGCAAAACATGCCACAATAAATTCAAGCGTGGTGGTAAAGTTGTAAGACATTTTAATGACTCTTGCGAGTGAGAGGCTTTTTAGCACTCATCATAGACGAACACAGGAGCAGGCTGACACCTGAGCATCTTGAAGTGCTCGTCTTTGTTAGAAAGAATCTCCCCATTATGTTTGGACTTCAATTCTTTGCCCCCCCTGACTGGGGCAAACAATTGAAGGGAGTGTGTAGATATATATTTTTTTAAGTTTACACTTGTTCAATAGCAAGTATTGATGCTGAGTTATAGACATTTTATCCCACTCAGGTTGTTTGTGTGTTTTGCTTTTTTTATAATGTTTGCAGCATTATCTGCACTTTATACCGTTCACTTTTTTACTGTTTAATGATGCCATTTCTGTTTGTCATGTCTAATTTTTGATATTTTGTGTTTATCCTTGAATACCAACTATTGTGTATTATTCAAACTCACCTAATTCAGCTGGCTAGTTGTTATCAAGAGTACTAAAATCCTTTTCAGCATGAATCTGACAACTAAGTAGGCTAAATAACTTTAAACTTTAATACATGCTCGGATAGGCCGGTATCGGTCAGTATCGGTATCAGATCGGAAGTGCAAAAACAATATCGGTATCGGATCGGAAGTGCAAAAAACTGGATCGGGACATCCCTACTAATAATACAACAATATTATCTAATAATGTAACAATATTATATAATTATGCAACAATATTATCTAATAATGCAACAATATTATATAATAATACAACAATATGATCTAATAATGCAACAATATTATATAACCATGTGACAATATTATCTAATAATGCAACAATATTATATAACAATTTGACAATATAATCTAATAATGCAACAATATAATCTAATGCAGCAATATTATCAAATAATGCAAAAATATTATCTAAAAATGCAAAAATATTATTTAATAATGCAAAACTATTATCTAATAATTCAACAATATTATCTAATAATGCAACAGTTATATCTAATAATGCAACAATATTATTTAATAATGTAACAATTTATCTAAAAATGTTACATTATCTAATAATGCAACTATATTATCAAATAATGCAACAAAATTATTTAATAATACAACATTATCTAATAACATGAGAATATTATCTAATATTGCAACAATATTATCACATAATGCAACATTATCTAATAATGCAAGAGTATTATCTAATAATGCAACAATATAATCTAATGCAGCAATATTATCAAATAATGCAAAAATATTATGTAAAAATGAAAAAATATTATTTGATAATGCAAAACTATTATCTAATAATGCAACAATATTATCTAATAATGCAACAGTTTTATCTAATAATGCAACAATATTAAATAATGCAACATTATTATCTAAAAATGTTACATTATCTAACAATGCAACAATATTATCTAATAATGCAACAATATTATCTAATAATGTGACAATATTATCTAATAATGCAACAATATTATCTAAGTATGCAACAATATCATCTAATAATGCAACAATATTATCTAATAAGGCAAAATTATTTAGTAATGTGACAATATTATCTAATAATGCGACAATATTATCTAATAATGCGACAATATTATCTAATAATGCGACAATATTATCTAATAATGCAACAATATTATCTAATTATGCAACAATATTATCTAATAATGCAACAATATTATCTAATTATGCAACAATATCATATAATAATGCAACAATATTATCTAATAATGCAAAATTATTTAATAATGTGACAATATTATCTAATCATGCAACAATATTATCTAATAATGCAACAATATTATCTAATAATGTGACAATATTATCTAATAATGCAACAATATTATCTAATTATGCAACAATATCATCTAATAATGCAACAATATTATCTAATAATGCAACAATGTTATCTAATAATACAACATTATCTAATAATGCAACAATATTATCTAATATTGCAACAACATTATATAACAATGTGACAATATTATCTAATAATGCAACAGTATAATGTAATAATGCCGCAATATTATCAAATAATGAAAAAATATTATCTAATGCAGCAATATTATCAAATAATGCAAAAATATTATCTAATAATGAAAACATTTTATTTAATAATGCAAAACTATTATCTAATAATGCAAAAATATCAAAAAATTAAAAAATATTATCTAACAATGTGACAATATTATTTAATAAGGCGACAGTATTATCTAACAATGCAACATTTTTTATCTAATAATGCAACAATATGATCTAATAATGCAAAAATATCTAATAACATGACATTATATCTAATAATGCAACAATATTATCACATAATGCAACATTATCTAATAAAGCAACGATATTATCCAATAATGAGACAATATTAACTCATAATGCAAAGATATTATCTAATAATGAAACAATATTATCCAATAATGCAACAAATGTTAAATTATCCTACAATAAACGTCTCCTTGACTTGAAGTTATCCAACACATCGTACTGTGTATTCCGCACTACAACTTGCCACTTTTGTCCTGCGCTGTGAATCCTGCGGCTGACAAAACGGTGCGGCTAATTTATGGATTTTTCTGACGCCATAATGCAAAAAGTACAACAAAAAAAAAAACACAAATAGAGCTGTTTGGCCACAATACCCAGCAATATGTTTGGAGGAGAAAAAGTGAGGTCTCATCCCAGGAACACCAAACCTACCGTCAAGCATGGTGGTGATAGTATTATGCTTTTTTGGTGCCGATGGAACTGGTGCTTTATAGAGAATAAATGGGACAATGAAAAATTCTTCAGGACAAGCTAAAATTATCAGCCCGGAGGTTGCGTCTTGGGCGCAGTTGGGTGTTCCAACAGGACAATGACCCACGAACACACCTCGAAAGTGGTAAAGGAACGGCTAAATTGGAATGAAAGTTTTAGAATGGCCTTCCCAAAGTCCTAAACTTGCGGACAATGCTGAAGAAACAAGTCCATGTCAGGAAAAAAACAACACATTTAGCTGAACTGCACCAATTTTGTCAAGAGTGGTCAAAAATTCAAGCAGAAGCTTGTGGATGGCTACCAAAAATCTAATGATGTATTTGCTGGAGCCTGACACCTCCGCAGGTTCACCTGGAGCAGACAGACAGCCACTCGCCGCCTGAGTGAGCGTCCACAAGCAAACGGTGGTCGACGTCACGCTTCCCACTAACCTGTGAGAGTTCCCCTGGTGCAGACTAAACAGCCGGGGGGAGGAGGAAGGGAGGGTGAAAATGTCCGGCAGAATACAAAAGGGACAATAAAATTATTTAAAAAAATACCTGCAATATGTCAGCAGACTAAATAGGAGCCTTTGTTTGTTTACTTTCTACTAAAAGACAAGTTATCTAGTCCAGTGGTTCTCAACCTTTTTTCAGTGAACATTTTTTCAATTCAAGAACCCCCAAATCAGAGTAAAGCATTTTTGGTTGAAAAAAGGAGATAAAAAAGTAAAATACAGCACTATGTCATCAGTTTCTGATTTATTAAATTGTATAACAGTGCAAAATATTGCTCATTTGTAGTGGTCTTTCTTGAACTATTTGGAAAAAAAAGATATAAAAATAACTAAAATGTGAATTGTATTTTATATAGCGCTTTTTTCTCTAGTGACTCAAAGCGCTTTACATAGTGAAACCCAATATCTGATTTTTACGTTTAAACCAGTGTGGGTGGCACTGGGAGCAGGTGGGTAAAGTGTCTTGCCCAAGGACACAACGGTAAATAAATAAATAAATGGGTTGTACTTGTATAGCGCTTTTCTACCTTCAAGGTACTCAAAGCGCTTTGACACTACTTCCACATTTACCCATTCACACACACATTCACACACTGATGGAGGGAGCTGCCATGCAAGGCGCTAACCAGCACCCATCAGGAGCAAGGGTGAAGTGTCTTGCCCAAGGACACAACGGCAGTGACTAGGATGGCGCAAGCGGGGATCGAACCTGCAACCCTCAAGTTGCTGGCACGGCCGCTCTACCAACCAAGCTATACCGCCCCATAAGTCCGGTGCATAACATCCAGAACTGGGGCGCCTTAACTTTTTCCACTTAAAAATTAAAGCATGCAAAGGCCCGAGGTCGTCCCGGTTCCAATATTTTGGTACCGTTGCCGGTACTAGAATGTATTTTGATACGTTTTTCGATACCTTTCTAAATATGCGGTCCTCTCCAAGGTTTCTCATAGTCATCATTGTCACTGTCACCGACGTCCCATAGGGTGTGAGTTTTTCCTTGCCCTTATGTGGGCTCTACCAAGGATGTTGTTGTGGTCTGTGCAGCCTTTTGAGACACTTGTGATTTAGGGCTATATAAATAAACATTGATTGATTGATTGATTGATTGATTATCGCGGTGCTATACTCCGCTTGAGATGGTTTCCTGTGGACAGGACTCTCGTTGCTGTCTTGGATCCGCTTTGAACTGAACTCTCACGGCTGTGTTGGAGCCACTATGGATTGAACTTTCACAGTATCATGTTAGACCCGCTTGACATGTAACTCGGATGGCGGAAGCAGGGATCGAACCTGCAACCCTCAAGTTGCTGGCACGGCCGCTGAACCGACCGAGCTATAACAAAAACTGGTTGAAAAATAAATAAGTGGTTCAATTATAAATAAAGATTTCTACACATAGAAGTAATCATCAACTTAAAGTGCCCTCTTTGGGGATTGTAATAGAGATCCATCTGGATTCATCAACTTCATTCTAAACATTTCTTCACAAAAAAATAAATCTTTAACATCAATATTTATGGAACATGTCCACAAAAAAATCTAGCTGTAAACACTGAATATTGCATTGTTGCATTTCTTTTCACAGTTTATGAACGTCCATTCATATTTTGTTGAGGTATTATTCAATAAATATATTCATAAAGGATTTTTAAATTGTTGCTATTTTTTTTTAAATATTTTTAAAAATCTCACGTACCCCTTGGCATACCTTCAAGTACCCCCAGGGGTACGCTTACCCCCATTTGAGAACCACTGCTCTAGTATGTTCACTATTTTATTTAAAGCCCTACTGAAATTAGATTTTGCTCATTTAAACGGGGATAGCAGCTCTATTCTATGTGTCATACTTGATCATTTCGCGATATTGCCATATTTTGGCTGAAAGGATTTAGTAGAGAACATCCACGATAAAGTTCGCAACTTTTGGTCGCTAATAAAAAAGCCTTGCCTGTACCGGATGACATCACAAGTGTGAGGGCTCCTCACGTCCTCACATTGTTTATAATGTGAGCCTCCAGCAGCAAGAGCTATTCGGACCGAGAAAACAACAATTTCCCCATTAATTTGAGCGAGGATGAAAGATTTGTGGATAAATAAATAAATAAATAAAGTTAAAAAAAAAAAGGCGATTGCATTGGGACGGATTCAGATGTTTTTAGACACATTTACTAGGATAATTCCGGGAAATCCCCGATCTTTCTATAGTGTTGCTAGTATTTTAGTGAGATTAAGTAGTACCTGATAGTCGGAGGGGTGTGTCCACGGGTGTCTTGAGGCCAGTCTCTGAGGGAAGTCACGACAGATACAAGGACGGCGCAAACTCCACAGATCTCCGGTAAGAGGCGACTTTTTACCACAATTTTCTCACCGAAACCTGCCGGTTGACAAGTGGTCGGGATCCATGTTGGCTTGACCGCTCTGATCCATAGTAAAGCGTCATCTCCGGGAATTTTAAACAAGGAATCACCGTGTGTTTGTGTGGCTAAAGGCTAAAGCTTCCCAACTCCATCTTTCTACTTTGACTTTTCCATTATTAATTGAACAAATTGCAAAAGATTCAGCAACACAGATGTCCAGAATAGTGTGTAATTGCGCCATGAAAAGAGACAACTTTTAGCCGCAAATGGTGCTGTGCTAATATGTCCTCTCCAGTCTGTGACGTCACGCGTACGCGTCATCATTCCCCGACGTTTTCAATAAGAAACTCCGCGGGAAATTTAAAATTGTAATTTAGTAAACTAAAAAGGCCGTATTGGCATGTGTTGCAATGTTAATATTTCATCATTGATATATAAACTATCAGACTGCGTGGTCGCTAGTAGTGGCTTTCAGTAGGACTTTAAGGACTAAATTGCAATAATAACCATATGTTTCATTTAGCCTAAGATATTTTTGTTCAAATAAAGCCAAAAATTAATTTTTTTGTGGTCCCCTTTATTTAGAAAAGTATTGGAATACATTTTGGAACCGGTACCAAACGATTGGTATCGGTACAACCCTAGTGGATAGAGGAAGGGATTTGACTCATGTTCTGTGTTTAAAAGATACTATAGATTTAAATCAGAATCACAATCGGAAATAATTTAATAATCATCCATCCATCCATCCATCAAAGAACAATAAGGAGAGAAACATGCACCTTAGAACAGCAGAGGACAGAGAACAACAAGGAGAGAAACATGCACCTTAGAACAGCAGAGGGCAGAGAACAATAAGGAGAGAAACATGCACCTTAGAACAGCAGAGGGCAGAGAACAATAAGGAGAGAAACATGCACCTTAGAACAGCAGAGGGCAAAGAACAATAAGGAGAGAAACATGCACCTTAGAACAGCAGAGGGCAAAGAACAATAAGGAGAGAAACATGCACCTTAGAACAGCAGAGGGCAAAGAACAATAAGGAGAGAAACATGCACCTTAGAACAGCAGAGGGCAAAGTACAATAAGGAGAGAAACATGCACCTTAGAACAGCAGAGGGCAAAGAACAATAAGGAGAGAAACATGCACCTTAGAACAGCAGAGAACAATAAGGAGAGAAACATGCACCTTAGAACAGCAGAGAACAATAAGGAGAGAAACATGCACCTTATAAACAGCAGAGAACAATAAGGAGAGAAACATGCACCTTAGAACAGCAGAGGACAATAAGGAGAGAAACATGCACCTTAGAACAGCAGCGGGCAAAGAACAATAAGGAGAGAAACATGCACCTTAGAACAGCAGAGGACAATAAGGAGAGAAACATGCACCTTAGAACAGCAGAGAACAATAAGGAGAGAAACATGCACCTTAGAACAGCAGAGGACAATAAGGAGAGAAACATGCACCTTAGAACAGCAGAGGACAATAAGGAGAGAAACATGCACCTTAGAACAGCAGAGAACAATAAGGAGAGAAACATGCACCTTAGAACAGCAGAGGACAATAAGGAGAGAAACGTGCACCTTAGAACAGCAGAGAACAATAAGGAGAGAAACATGCACCTTAGAACAGCAGAGAACAATAAGGAGAGAAACATGCCCCTTAGAACAGCAGAGAACAATAAGGAGAGAAACATGCACCTTAGAACAGCAGAGAACAATAAGGAGAGAAACATGCACCTTAGAACAGCAGAGAACAATAAGGAGAGAAACATGCACCTTAGAACAGCAGAGAACAATAAGGAGAGAAACATGCACCTTAGAACAGCAGAGAACAATAAGGAGAGAAACATGCACCTTAGAACAGCAGAGGACAATAAGGAGAGAAACATGCACCTTAGAACAGCAGAGAACAATACGGAGAGAAACATGCACCTTAGAACAGCAGAGAACAATAAGGAGAGAAACATGCACCTTAGAACAGCAGAGAACAATAAGGAGTGAAACATGCACCTTAGAACAGCAGAGAACAATAAGGAGAGAAACATGCACCTTAGAACAGCAGAGAACAATAAGGAGAGAAACATGCACCTTAGAACAGCAGAGAACAATAAGGAGAGAAACATGCCCCTTAGAACAGCAGAGAACAATAAGGAGAGAAACATGCACCTTAGAACAGCAGAGAACAATACGGAGAGAAACATGCACACTAGATCGGCCGATAGAACAGCATGTGAAACATTCACTATTTGTAGTAGTTTGCATGTCTTATTACCCAAGCCCGTCTGGACCTGGCTGCTTGTTCCGCAGCTGCATGGCGTGGGTTTTATGTCTGCCGTGTTTTACTGCGAGGCGGGCGATGGAGCGGAGAGAGAGAAGACACAAAAGTGCTCTTGGTGCAGAGCGGGAGTTGCCTCCATAAAGCCTCCTTCCTTCCAACACCCCGCAGTCATGTTTTCCATTAAAAACAATCACTGACAACACTTTAATGGCGGGGAAGTCGTTACCGCAGGGATGCTTCACCACGGAGAATAACTCCGACGCTGTCAAAGAGTTGGTCGTTTACCGTGCAAATGTACTCAAATCCCCCGGTGACCTTGTTTAGTTGTATGTGGTGAGAGGTTTAAGACCAAATATGTTTCATCTGGCATCACATGGACCAAGGTAAGACCTTCTGGAGGGAAGTTCTGTGGTCAGGTGAAAGAAAAATGGAGCTAATTGGCCACAATACCCAGGAATATGTTTGGAGGAGGAAAGGTGAGGCCTTTAATCCCAGGAACACCAAGCCGACCGTCAAGCATGGTGGTGATAATATTATGCTTTATCTAATAATGCAACAATATTATCTAATAATGCAACAATATTTTCTAATAATGCAACAATATTATCTAATAATGCAACAATATTATCTAATAATGCAACAAAATTATCTAATAATGCAACAATATTATCTAATAATGCAACAATATTTTCTAATAATTCAACAATATTATCTAATAATGCAACAATATTACCTAACATTGCAACAATATTATCTAATAAGGCAACATTATCTAATGATGAAAACAATAGTATCCAATAATGTAACAATATTACCTAATAATGCAAAAATATGATCTAATAATGAAAAAATATTATCTAACAATGCAACAATTGTATCTAATAATGCAACATTATCTAATAATGCAACAATATTTTCAAATAATGCAACAATATTATCTAATAATGCAACAATATTTTCAAATAATACAACAATATTATCTAATAATGCAACAATATTATCTAATAATGCAACAATATTTTCAAATAATACAACAATATTATCTAATAATGCAACAATATTATCTAATAATGCAACAATATTAGCTAATAATGCAACAATATTATCTAATAATGCAACAATATTATCTAATAATGCAACAATATTATCTAATACTGCAACAATATTAGCTAATAATGAAAAAATATCTAAAAATGCAACATTATCTAATAATGCAACATTATCCAACAATGCGACAATATTATCTAATAATGCAACAATATTATCTAATAATGCAACAATATTTTCAAATAATGCAACAATATTATCTAATAATGCAACAATATTATCTAATACTGCAACAATATTAGCTGATAATGAAAAAATATCTAATAATGCAACAATATTATCCAACAATGCGACAATATTATCTAATGATGCAACAATATTATCTAATAATAAAACAATATTAGCTAATAATGAAAAAAAATTATCTAAAAATGCAACATTATCTAATAATGCAACAATATTATCCAACAATGCGACAGTATCATCTAGCAATGCAACATTGTTATCTAATAATGCAACAATATTATCTAATAATGCAACAATATTATCTAATAATGCAACAATATTATCTAATAATGCAACAATATTTTCAAATAATGCAACAATATTATCTAATAATGCAACAATATTATCTAATACTGCAACAATATTAGCTAATAATGAAAAAATATTTAAAAATGCAACATTATCTAATAATGCAACATTATCCAACAATGCGACAATATTATCTAATAATGCAACAATATTATCTAATAATGCAACAATATTTTCAAATAATGCAACAATATTATCTAATAATGCAACAATATTATCTAATACTGCAACAATATTAGCTGATAATGAAAAAATATCTAATAATGCAACAATATTATCCAACAATGCGACAATATTATCTAATGATGCAACAATATTATCAAATAATAAAACAATATTAGCTAATAATGAAAAAAAATTATCTAAAAATGCAACATTATCTAATAATGCAACAATATTATCCAACAATGCGACAGTATCATCTAGCAATGCAACATTGTTATCTAATAATGCAACAATATTATCTAATAATGCAACAATATTATCTAATAATGCAACAATATTTTCAAATAATACAACAATATTATCTAATAATGCAACAATATTATCTAATAATGCAACAATATTAGCTAATAATGCAACAATATTATCTAATAATGCAACAATATTATCTAATAATGCAACAATATTATCTAATACTGCAACAATATTAGCTAATAATGAAAAAATATCTAAAAATGCAACATTATCTAATAATGCAACATTATCCAACAATGCGACAATATTATCTAATAATGCAACAATATTATCTAATAATGCAACAATATTTTCAAATAATGCAACAATATTATCTAATAATGCAACAATATTATCTAATACTGCAACAATATTAGCTGATAATGAAAAAATATCTAATAATGAACAACAATATTATCCAACAATGCGACAATATTATCTAATGATGCAACAATATTATCTAATAATAAAACAATATTAGCTAATAATGAAAAAAAATTATCTAAAAATGCAACATTATCTAATAATGCAACAATATTATCCAACAATGCGACAGTATCATCTAGCAATGCAACATTGTTATCTAATAATGCAACAATATTATCTAATAATGCAACAGTATCATCTAATAATGCAACAATATTATGTAATAATGCAACAATATTATCTAATAATGCAACAATATTATCTAATAATGCAACAATATTATCTAATAATGCAACAATATTACCTAACATTACAACAATATTATCTAATAATGCAACAATATTACCTAATAATGCAACAATATTATCTAATAATGAAAAAATATTAGCTAATAATGAAAAAATATTGTCTAAAAATGCAACATTATCTAATAATGCAACAATATTACCTAATAATGCAACAATATTATCTAATAATAAAACAATATTAGCTAATAATGAAAAAATATTATCTAAAAATGCAACATTATCTAATAATGCAACAATATTATCCAACAATGCGACAATATTATCTAGCAATGCAACATTGTTATCTAATAATGCAACAATATTATCTAATAATGGAACAATATTATCTAATAATGCAACAATATTATCTAATAATGCAACAATATTATCTAATAATGCAACAATATTATCTAATAATGCAACAATATTATCTAATACTGCAACAATATTAGCTAATAATGAAAACATATCTAAAAATGCAACATTATCTAATAATGCAACATTATCCAACAATGCGACAATATTATCTAATAATGCAACAATATTATCTAATAATGCAACAATATTTTCAAATAATGCAACAATATTATCTAATAATGCAACAATATTATCTAATAATGAAAAAATATCTAAAAATGCAACATTATCTAATAATGCAACATTATCCAACAATGCGACAATATTATCTAATAATGCAACAATATTATCTAATAATGCAACAATATTTTCAAATAATGCAACAATATTATCTAATAATGCAACAATATTATCTAATACTGCAACAATATTAGATGATAATGAAAAAATATCTAATAATGCAACAATATTATCCAACAATGCGACAATATTATCTAATGATGCAACAATATTATCTAATAATAAAACAATATTAGCTAATAATGAAAAAAAATTATCTAAAAATGCAACATTATCTAATAATGCAACAATATTATCCAACAATGCGACAGTATCATCTAGCAATGCAACATTGTTATCTAATAATGCAACAATATTATCTAATAATGCAACAATATTATCTAATAATGCAACAATATTTTCAAATAATACAACAATATTATCTAATAATGCAACAATATTATCTAATAATGCAACAATATTATCTAATAATGCAACAATATTATCTAATAATGCAACAATATTATCTAATACTGCAACAATATTAGCTAATAATGAAAAAATATCTAAAAATGCAACATTATCTAATAATGCAACATTATCCAACAATGCGACAATATTATCTAATAATGCAACAATATTATCTAATAATGCAACAATATTTTCAAATAATGCAACAATATTATCTAATAATGCAACAATATTATCTAATACTGCAACAATATTAGCTGATAATGAAAAAATATCTAATAATGCAACAATATTATCCAACAATGCGACAATATTATCTAATGATGCAACAATATTATCTAATAATAAAACAATATTAGCTAATAATGAAAAAAAATTATCTAAAAATGCAACATTATCTAATAATGCAACAATATTATCCAACAATGCGACAGTATCATCTAGCAATGCAACATTGTTATCTAATAATGCAACAATATTATCTAATAATGCAACAGTATCATCTAATAATGCAACAATATTATGTAATAATGCAACAATATTATCTAATAATGCAACAATATTATCTAATAATGCAACAATATTATCTAATAATGCAACAATATTACCTAACATTACAACAATATTATCTAATAATGCAACAATATTACCTAATAATGCAACAATATTATCTAATAATGAAAAAATATTAGCTAATAATGAAAAAATATTGTCTAAAAATGCAACATTATCTAATAATGCAACAATATTACCTAATAATGCAACAATATTATCTAATAATAAAACAATATTAGCTAATAATGAAACAATATTATCTAAAAATGCAACATTATCTAATAATGCAACAATATTATCCAACAATGCGACAATATTATCTAGCAATGCAACATTGTTATCTAATAATGCAACAATATTATCTAATAATGGAACAATATTATCTAATAATGCAACAATATTATCTAATAATGCAACAATATTACCTAACATTACAACAATACTATCTAATAAGGCAACAATATTATCTAATAATGCAACAATATTACCTAATAATGCAACAATATTATCTAATAATGAAAAAATATTATCTAACAATGCAACATTTGTATCTAATAATGCAACAGTATCATCTAATAATGCAACATTATCCTAAAATGCAACAACATGATCTAATAATGCAACAATATTAGTTAATATGCAACAACATGATCTAATAATGCAACAATATTATCTAATGATGCAACAATATTATCTAATAATAAAACAATATTAGCTAATAATGAAAAAATATTATCTAAAAATGCAACATTATCTAATAATGCAACAATATTATCCAACAATGCGACAATATTATCTAGCAATGCAACATTGTTATTTAATAATGCAACAATATTATCTAATAATGCAACAGTATCATCTAAGAATGCAACAATATTATGTAATAATGCAACAATATTATCTAATAATGCAACAATATTATCTAATAATGCAACAACATTACCTAACATTACAACAATATTATATAAGGCAACAATATTATCTAATAATGCAACAATATTACCTAATAATGCAACAATATTATCTAATAATGAAAAAATATTATCTAACAATGCAACATTTGCATCTAATAGTGCAACAGTATTATCCTAAAATGCAACAATATGATCTAATAATGCAACAATATTAGTTAATATGCAACAACATTATCTAATAATGCAAAAATATTATCCAACAATGCGACAATTGTATCTAATAATGCAACATTATCTAATAATGCAACAATATTTTCTAATAATGCAACAATATTATCTAATGATGCAACAATATTATCTAATAATGCAAAAATATATCTGTGCGGCGTCTTCAATAATGCGTATGCTGTATCGATCCGTGGTGGTGAAGAAGGAGCTGAGCCGGAAGGCAAAGCTCTTAATTTACCGGTCGATCTACGTTCCCATCCTCACCTATGGTCATGAGCTTTGTACTATGACCGAAAGGAAAAGATCACGGGTACAAGCGGGCCAAACGAGCTTCCTCCGCTAGGTGGCGGGGCTCTCCCTTAGAGATAGGGTGAGAAACTATCGGGTCAAACTCGTTTCGCCAAATAATTAGCATATGCCTAGAATTTCCACCTGGTCAAACTCGTCACGTCACGAGTGACACTTCACCTGTCATCATTTTCAAAATGCAGGAGGCTGATTTCAATCATTTGAAATCGCATAAAGGGAAGAAGATAAAGAGCTATTCAGTAGGATTTAAGGTCCAAGCTATTGAATATGCTAAAAAGAACAGTAAGCAGCTATGTTTTATTAATATACCGTAGCTGCGTGTGTCAAATATGAGTCATTAAATGACTCCCGCCTCCTGGTAGTAGAGGGCGCTAGTGATCCTTCTTGCGACTACTCGGCTGCAGAAGAAGTGACAACAAGCAGCAAGAGTAAGCAGCGATCGTTTATTTTTTCCTTTCGCCCGCACTTTTAACATGGAGGATTACATATCTAAAATAAAACAGTTTTATAAACTGGACTTTCAATCAAAGCAGGAGGTAATAAAGGAAAATCTCCATCGAGACAGAGAGACTTTCAAAACTGAAGGAAGATAAGGAAGACTTCTATAAACAAGTTAGCGATGCTTTTGATCAGAAGGAGCTGCGCATGGACTTCATTTATAAGTAAAGGTAAGACCTTAATAATGTTTTTTTTATTAAATGTGCTTTTCATGATGGTATCTTTACATCACACTCAAATTTATAAGCCCAGGCCTAAATTTAACGCATGCCTTTGGTAAACGCCGGAGTGAGAAGAGGTTTTAAATTAATTAGCGCCCCGGCGGCAATTTAAGGAAATGCGGTATGTAGATTAGATTAGATTAGATCAAGGGTAGGGAACCTATGGCTCGGGAGCCAGATGTGGCTCTTTTGATGACTGCATCTGACACTCGGATAAATCTGAGCTGACATTGCTTAACACGATAAATAATAAATAATACCACTTGTAATCAAAGTGTTAAAAATAATGTTTAAAATATAAAATATTGTCATGCATTTTTATGTTCAAGAAGTTGGTAAGAAGTCATTTATTTATTATTGGTTAGTGTAGGGCTTGCCCTCCAGAGGGTTTTTCAGACCACCAAGCACTGACATGAGAGCCAGTTTCAAGGTTACAATATTGTTTTATTTTTCAATAAGTCTCTCAGTTGCTTTCCAGCAATTGTCTTTTTCTCTTTCGTTATCGCACGCGCTCTGGTTTCTAGCCCCAAACCCGTCTCTCCTCCTGGCTGCTGCTTATAACATAGCGACAGGTGATCAGATAAAAAGGCCCAGGTGGGTCGTCTACGCACCTGTCGCTGAATTTGAGGCCTGTCCTGGCAACACTCTGCTTCGCTGCAGGCTCGCAGGCCACGCCCCCTCCACAGTTAGCTTTAGAATAACAATGTTATTACAAAGAATAAGAGACCTCTCTAGAAACGCTGATCTTTCTTAAAAATGCACGAGTTTTATTGTGTTCAGTGTTAAAAAAATATTATATGGCTCTTAAAGGTAAGACCCTAACGTTTTTACAATTT
The DNA here is from genome assembly GCF_033978795.1 of Nerophis ophidion. Lineage (NCBI taxonomy): Eukaryota > Metazoa > Chordata > Actinopteri > Syngnathiformes > Syngnathidae > Nerophis > Nerophis ophidion. Next base: position 8,684,050 of record NC_084624.1, read on the forward strand.
AAAATATTTGGCTTCTTGGCTCTCTCAGCCAAAAAGGTTCCCGACCCCTGGATTAGATAGTACTTTATTTATTCCGTCAGGAGAGTTCCTTCAAGAAAATTTTAATTTTCAGCACAATCCCATTCAAGATCAGACAAACATCACAGGGAGACAGAACAGGATCGCTGACGGGTCTGCCGGTTTCCACTGCCCCTTACAAAAAAGATGAGATACAGGTAAACAAGGGGGGGGTATGGGAGAAAAAAATAGAAGATGTATAATTGTAGCAGACGTAACGGGCCCTGAATGCAACACAAGTGCTGTGTAAAAAAGCAGCAATGCGATACAGAGCCTGTTGTCTAGCGGACTGCACGCATGACTTGCACACACACCGACGGGCAAAACAGCAATTATGACTCCGTTCTGAGTCACCAGCCGGGCAGACAGGAGACAATTCCAATGTAAACTGATATTGGAAGACGCTAAACTCTAATCCTACCTTTTCAGTTAAAGGGGAACATTATCAGCAGACCTATGTAAGCGTCAATCTATTTTTTTAACCGATTTCCGAACTCTAAATGGGTGAATTTTGGCGAATTAAACGGCTTTCTGTTTATCGCGCTGCAGGCGATGACGTCAGAATGTGACGTCGCCGAGGTAACACACCCGCCATTTTCATTTTCAACACATTACAAACACCGGGTCTCAGCTCTGTTATTTTCCGTTTTTTTGACTATTTTTTGGAACCTTGGAGACATCATGCCTCGTCGGCGTGTTGTCGGAGGGTGTAACAACACTAACAGGGAGGGATTCAAGTTGCACCACTGGCCCGAAGATGCCAAAGTTTCTGCCGCCAGACCCCCATTGAATGTGCCGGAGTTTCTCCACATTTTATCGGCGATGCTAAGACAGACATGGCACAGAGATGTATGGATAACCTGCAGATGCATTTGCAACGATTAAGTCAACGAAATCACAAAGGTGAGTTTTGTTGATGTTGACTGCCAGCTAATCGATGCTAACATGCTACGCTAATAGATGCTAACATGCTATTTACCGGCGGTGCTAAAGCAGACATGGCACAGAGATGTATGGATAACCTGCAGATGCATTTGCAACTATATTACGTTTCCTCGCACACACATTTAATGCGAAACAAACACTTACCAATCGACGGATTTAAGTTGCTCCAGTGTCACGAGATGCGAAAGTCCTGATCGTTTGGTCCGCACATTTTACCGGCGATGCTAACGCAGCTATTCGGCCATGCTATGGCTATGAATAGCGTCAATAGCTATTCGCTCAATAACTTCAGTTTCTTCTTCAATACTTTCATACTCCAACCATCTGTTTCAATACATGCGTAATCTGTTGAACCGCTTAAGTCGCTGAAATCAGAGTTTGAATCCGAGCTAATGTCGCTATATCTTGCTGTGGTATTCCCATTGTTTGTTTACATTGGCAGCACTGTGTGACGTCACAGGGAAATGGATAGTGGTTTCGAAGATAGCGAAAATAAGGCACTTTAAAGCTTTATTTAGGGATATTCCGAGACCGGTAAAATAAATAAAAAAATTAAAAAAATACAACAAGCCACTGAGAACTGATTTTTATTGTTTTTAACCCTTTTGAAATTGTGATAATGTTCCCCTTTAAAGTGTCTACAGGTCATTCAGTTCTCCCCTGCATGGGATCTTAAAACATCTCCATCACAACACAGCTCTGATTGACAAACTGAAAGAGACCTGAATGCGGTCTAAAAGCAACGAAGGAAAAGAGTCTCAGATTTGGTGGTTCAGCTGGATTTCCCCTTCGCTCGGGTCCAGACCTTTAATACGCCAAGTCCGCTGACTTGTCTGGCATCATGACACCAAACAATGTATTTTCCGCAGTCAAAACAATATATCACAGCCGCAGGGAGGAACTGTGCAGTAACAGGAACCAAGACCATGTCATCCAATCTCGCAAAGTACGCCAGGCCAAACCCAGAACGTTGGCATGGCTAGCAATCGACAATTTAAAGTCAATTTGTTGGTTCTCTTGTAATTGGCAAATTAAGTCAGCCTCCTTCCGTGGAAATTGGTAATAGCGGAGGCTATTTTACACCGGGGCGGGATTTTAAGTAAGAATCCTCAGCATAACTGTGTCCAATTCAGCTAAATGTGCCTACAGCAACAATTCAGCTTCTACCACGAAAGCCAAAGACCCGGCTTTTTCCCCGGCTGATGTGCCGTGAAATTCAGCGGCTTGAAAAGGAAACAGCCAGAGTGCGTCAATTCCGCCGCCGTCTTCAGTGTCGTAAACAGCTGGCCAGGACTTTATCAGGCAGTGGGAACATTCAAGTCTGATTCTGCAATATGTTTTGGGTCTGACTCATGTTTCAGTTGGCCAGCTGCACTTTGACAAAAACATCCACGGGCTTAGGTTGACAGAGGGAGTTGAACACGACCCCCTTCTTATCCATTTTTCAGGGGCTGGGAAACAGACGCTTACTGTTTCCAGAACATTCCATGGCAGCCCGCGAGGACAGACAATCTAATTTTTAGGTGGGTTTTGTGGATCCAATCGAGTAAGTATCGACGCGTTCCAGCATAAACTGCGAGTGTGGAGGAGTCAAAAAACTGTTCAATGCTAACCAACAAGAGACTGAGGGCAGCAGTCTAGAGGCTAATCTTTCCTGTGATAAAATGGCAACCAAGGTGATCAAAAAGGTCAACCAAAGAACGAGATTCCTCTACAGAATCTCCTCTCTGATCAACAAAAGCACCTTGAGGATTCTAGCGGGAACTCTCATTCAACCCTTCTTCGATTACGCTTGCACCTCCTGGTACCCCAGCACCTCCAAAACCCTCAAATCTAGACTCCAAACATCCCAGAATAAGCTAATCCGGTTACTTTTAGACCTCCACCCCAGATCACACCTCAATCCAACCCACTTCTCCAAAGTGGGCTGGCTCAGGGTGGAGGACAGAGTAAAACAACTTGCACTGAGCCTAGTCTATAAAATCCGCTACACCTCCCTGATACCGAAGTACATGTCAAATTACTTCCTTAACGTAAATGACCGCCATAACCACAACACCAGGGGGAGCTCCACAAACCACGTTAAACCCAGATTCCGATCTAACAAAGGTCTTAACTCATTCTCTTTCTATGCCACATCAATGTGGAATGCACTCCCAACAGGTATAAAAGTAAGTGCATCTCTATATTCCTTCAAAACCGCTCTAAAACAACACCTCCAGGCAACTTCAACACTTTACTAATACCCTCCTCCATTCACATCCCATCTCCCTGGATTATAAACAACTCAAATGTACTTCTAATGTATATACTTGTTCTTATGCTATCTGAACTCACTATGTTCTCTGCTGGCTGTACATATCCTACTAAGTAAGACCTACACTGTTTCAATGTCCACATTTCTCTGTTGATGCAATTGTTGATGACTGAAGTACTGATATCAACCAAAGCTCCTCATCCCACTCCCCAGATTGTAAATAATGTAAATAATTCAATGTACATACTATGATGATTAACTTGTGTGATGACTGTATTATGCTGATAGTATATATTTGTACCATGAATTGATTAACGTGGACCCCGACTTAAACAAGTTGAAAAATTTATTCGGGTCTTACCATTTAGTGGTCAATTGTACGGAATATGTACTGTACTGTGCAATCTACTAATAAAAGTATCAATCAAAGCAACACAATAGACCGCTGAGGGAGTCATGCTCGACAACTTGCTTTTAGCTTGTTGTCTAGCGCTCTTGCCTCTCTATCATGTGACCCCAACGACCAAGATATGAGCCAAGTACACCGCAACAAAAAATATACTTTTGTTTTTTCTCCCATTGTGAGTTGAAACCAAAGATCTAAACATTTACTATATACACAAAAAAGCTATTTATCTCAAATATTGGTCACAAATCTGTGTTAGTGAGCATTTCTTCTTTGCCAAGATAATCCATCCCACCTCACAGACCTACTCAGTGTCCACCCTGAAATCGTTAAGTTGGGAGTTCAAACCCCGGCCGAGTCATACCAAAGACTACATAAAAATGAGACCCATTGCCTCCCTGCTTGGCACTCAGTATCAAGGGTTGGAATTGGGGGTTAAATCACCATAAATGATTCCCGGGCGCGGCACCGCTGCTGCCCACTGCTCCCCTCACCTCCCAGGGGGTGATCAAGGGGATGGGTAAAATGCAGAGGACGAATTTCACCACACCTAGTGTGTGTGTGACAATCATTGGTACTTTACTTTACATTAATTTTAGGTGTGGCATATCAAGATGCTAAGAAGTAATTAACTAAGAAGGCTGCCCACTATAAAAGGCCACTCTGAAATGTGCAGTTTTATCACACAGCACAATGCCACAGTTGTCGCAAGTTTTGAGGGAGCATGCAGTTGGCTGGCTGACTGCAGGAATATCCACCACAGCTAATCCCCGTGAATTGAATGTTCATTTCTCTACAGTAAGAGAGAGAATTTGGCAGAACATCCAACCGGCCTCACAATCGCAGACCACGTGTAACCACACATCCACCCGGCCTCACAGTCACAGACCACGTGTAACCGCACCAGCCCAGGACCTCCACATCCAGCAGGTGCACCTCAATGATCGTCTAAGACCTGCCACCCGGACAGCTGCTACAACAACTGGCAAATAATTTTTGCAAAGTGTGAGAAACCATCACAGGGAATTTATTCTGCATGCAAGCAAGCAAAACTGCGCCTAAATATGCCACACCTGTGAAGTGGGATGGATTATCTTGTTTATATTATGGTTGAGTTTAGGTACCAGGCAGTGGAAAAGGGACAAAACATGCAACAAGCTTTGTTATGCAACACTTGGTCCTAAAATCAGCATGACTCATGCACGCCAATGAATCGATTTGTGCACATTCCAGCCTTCATTTGTGTAGTTTTACTTACGATCGAGTCCGTTGATGTACTTCATGGATATCTCGCAATGGCCCCACACGGCGCTGACGATGGGATGGAGCTTCTTGCCTTTCAACCCTCGGAACGCCACTCCCAAGTACTGTCCTTCCACCATGAAGCTCAGCGTCCCGTCGTCCATGTCCAGAATGACCAGCAGAGAGTCCGGCAGGGTAAAGGACTCCTCCGGCTCCAGGAAAGAAGGGTAAGTCGGCAGCGAGCTGTGCGCCCGGTTTTTGCTATCGTGATAGAGGCGGTTACGTCCCAGATCCCAGCCCCAGGACTCGCAGTCTGACCCCACCAAGGCAGTGTACCCCACAGAATGTAAGGCAGCTTCGGAGGTAGCCACTCCGACGACAGCGTGGGTTCCACGCTGCCTGGAGGGCCAGTGAATCCTCCAGACGTGCAGGCCCCTCGTGTATCCAACCCGCCCTCGGATGCAGTCCGTGCTCTGAGCGACCGGGGTGGCGGTGAAATGTCAACTTATCCTCCTCTTTGATGAAAATGTTCAAAGACCGATCGTCCGAGTTCCACGCGTGACGAAGTTGTGTCTCCGGTGGGGCGCATGGCATGTCCAGAAGGAGATCCAGTCTGGGAGGTTTGGAGAAATCCGGGCCCCTCAACTCCGGGTGCTGCCTGTGTTGAGCCGAGGGCCGGTAGGACGGGGAGCCGCCGCTTTCGCCGCGGACGTCCACGGATTTGATGCCACCTGAAATCTTCTGGCCCATGGCTGGGGTGGATCAGGTGGCGGGGTGGGTGGTGTTTGTGCTGCGTTGAACGGAGCGTGGCGTTACCTCATCAATGCGGTGGAGCTGAAGCGAGAGGTCCCGACTGGGGGGGGGGGGGCGGTGGAGGGAGATGGAGGAGGAGGAGGTTATGAATGAAAGAGGAACGTGATCTGGTTTCATGCCCCGGATGTCTTCAGGAGGACACAGCTGCGACTGCTAACACTGTTGACAGAGGACAAGAGAGAGACAAATGTTATAAGAATGTCGGAAAATAGACAAAAACACTACTCCAGTACTCAGAGTTTGGACCCCTACCAAGACAGAACAGTCTTGAATCCGGTCTAACCTATGTGAGGGGTCTCCAACTTTCACCATTAGAGCTAGGTCTGCAACGATTACTCTATTTCCTTGAATTTCCCCCGGGTATATAGTATGCACCTGTCTAGAATTACTACCGGGTCAAACTCTTTTCCCAAAATATTATTTTTATTAGCGCATGTCTGGAATTTCCGCCGGATCAATCTCATTTTGCAAAATAATTAGCATATGCCTAGAATTTCCACCGGGTCAAACTCGTTACGTCACGAGTGACACTTCCCCTGTCATCATTTTCAAAATGGAGGAGGCTGATTTCAATCATTTGAAATCGCATAAAGGGAAGAAGATTAAGAGCTATTCAGTAGGATTTAAGGTCCAAGCTATTGAATATGCAAAAAAGAACAGTAAGCAGCTATGTTTCATTAATATACCGTAGCTGCGTGTGTCAAATATGAGTCATTAAATGACTCCCGCCTCCTGGTGGTAGAGGGCGCTAGTGATCCTTCTTGCGACTACTCGGCTGCGGAAGAAGTGACAACAAGCAGCGATCGTTTATTTTTTCCTCTCGCTTGCACTTTTAACATGGAGGATTACATATCTAAAATAAAAAAGTTTTCTAAACTGGACTTTCAATCGAAACGGGAGGTAATAAAGGAAGATCTCCATCGAGACAGAGAGACTTTTAAAACTGAAGAAAGATAAGGAAGACTTCTATAAACAAGTTATTGATGATTTTGATTAGAAGGAGCTGCGCATGGACTTCATTTATAAGTACTCCCGTCCAAAGGCAAAACCCAGTAACTCAATTTTGTTCAAAACTGAGCTGATAATAATTTTGGAGTTACTAGGTGATATGCTTTACATTAGTGTATGCGATATTGTAATTTGTTCCGTAAGTAAGTGCGCATGGCAGGACCTAGCAACTACCACATAACCGCGTAGATACAACAGAAAAACCTACTATCTCAAGGGTATCTCTAGAAGTGAGTTACTAGGTTCTGCTTTTGGACGGGAGAGTAAAGGTAAGACCATAATATTTTTGTTTTGTTTTTTTTATTAAATGTGCTTTTCATGATGGTATCCTTACATCACACTCAAATTTATAAGTGCAGGCCTAAATGCCTTTGGTAAGCGGCGGAGTGAGAAGAGGTTTTAAATTAATTAGCGCCCTGGCGGCAATTCAAGGAAATACTGTAATCGATTAAATTGATTTATTTGGAAAAAGGCTTTGATTTATATTCTGTCACTTCAATTAATTATTTAACAAGATAAAAATGAACAAAAATTGATAGTTTTTTCATTTGTGTAAAAAGTACAATTTCTATCTACATTTGTTACAGAAAATAAGCAGAACATCGTTGTTGATTTCAACCATTGATGTCGGAAGTTTTGAGTAGGCATGCAGTTGGCTGGCTGACTGCAGGAATATCCACCAGAGCTAATGCCCATGAATTGAATGTTCATTTCTCTACAACAAGAAAGAGAATTTGGCAGAAGATCCACCCGGCCTCACAGTCACAGACCACGTGTAACCACACCAGCCATGTTCAGCATGACCTGGCTCCTGCCCAAAGTGCCAAAACCAGCACTAACTGGTGTACTGACCATGGCATTACTGTCCTCCATTGGTCCGCCAACTCCCCTGACCTAAACCCCATGGAGAATTTGTGGGGGATTGTGAAGAAGAAGCTGAAAGACACCAGACACGATAATGCAAATGAGCTAAAGGCCGCTATTGAAGCATCCTGGGCATCCACAACACCTCAGCAATGCCACAGGCTGACTGCCTCCATGCCACGCCGTATTGATGCAGTAATCCGAGAAAAAAGGATTCCCAACTAAGTACTGAGTGCATTAATTGACATTTTCAAATGTTTGATTTTGTTGTTAGAAATCTTTTTTTTTTTTTTACTTGGTCTGAGGAAATATTCAAATTTTTTGAGATAGGATTTTTGAGTTTTCTTAAGCTGTATGCCATAATCAGCAATATTAAAATAATAAAAGGCTGGGAATATTTCAGTTGATGTGTAATGAATCCAGAATGTATGACATTTTTGTGTTTTTAGTTGCATTACAGAAAAAAAAAGGACTATTCTAATTTGAGACAGCCCTGTAGTAATACCAATTTGTTTTGAATGTATGTATACATGTTTTTTTCCTTTGATAAAAAAAAAATATATATGCATCATAAATGCACCACGCCACTAGCCACAGGTGTCTTGGCAATCTAGGGGAAAATGTAAAAAATGTTTTTAGTAATATTAATTTGTTTTATAATGTATGCATAATTTTCTTTTTCCTTTTGATAAATATATGCATCATAATTGCACCACGCCACTAGCCACAGGTATCTTGGCAATCTAGGGGGAAATGTAAGAAAAAAATATAGTAATACCAATTTGTTTTGAATATATGTATATATATATATTTTATTTTTCTTTTGCCAAAAAATATATGCATCATATTTGCACCACGCCACTAGCAGGGTTTCCCACACACATTTATTTATATGTGGCGGCCCGCCACGAAAGAATTACGGCCGCCACAAATAAAAAATGAATAAATAAATAAATAAATAAAAAATATATATATATATATATATCCATCCATCTTCTTCCGCTTATCCGAGGTCGGGTCGCGGGGGCAACAGCCTAAGCAGGGAAACCCAGACTTCCCTCTCCCCAGCCACTTCGTCTAGCTCTTCCCGGGGGATCCCGAGACGTTCCCAGGCCAGCCGGGAGACATAGTCTTCCCAACGCGTCCTGGGTCTTCCCCGTGGCCTCCTACCGGTTGGACGTGCCCTAAACACCTCCCTAGGGAGGCGTTCGGGTGGCATCCTGACCAGATGCCCGAACCACCTCATCTGGCTCCTCTCCATGTGGAGGAGCAGCGGCTTTACTTTGAGTTCCTCCCGGATGGCAGAGCTTCTCACCCTATCTCTAAGGGAGAGGAAACTTATTTCGGCCGCTTGTACCCGTGATCTTATCCTTTCGGTCATGACCCAAACCTCATGACCATAGGTGAGGATGGGAACGTAGATCGACCGGTAAATTGAGAGCTTTGCCTTCCGGCTCAGCTCCTTCTTCACCACAACGGATCGGTACAACGTCCGCATTACTGAAGACGCCGCACCGATCCGCCTGTCGATCTCACCATCCACTCTTCCCTCACTCGTGAACAAGAGGTACTTGAAGTCCTCCACTTGGGGCAGGGTCTCCTCCCCAACCCGGAGATGGCACTCCACCCTTTTCCGGGCGAGACCAAGGACTCGGACTTGGAGGTGCTGATATATATATTGATATATATATATATATTTCGGCTTTTGACTCGCTCGACCGCTCATAAAAGCAATGGGACTCTGTCTGTGAATGGAGCTTGTAGTTACATATTATATAAATATGTAAATATTATATAAATATGTATATAGATATGTACATAAAGTGTTGTAATTATATTCCAACTCCGCGTTCTTCTTGGTCATCGCCGCCGCTGCCGCAGACTCCCAATCCAATCCAATCCAATCCACTTTATTTATATAGCACATTTAAACAACAATAACCTTTCCAAAGTGCTGAACAGCCATGTTAAAAACAATTGTAAAAAAATAAAATAAAAATAAATATATATATATATATATTATGCTCCACCAATGTCTGAATAAAAGCAAAAAATAAATAAATATAAAACCAATATAAAAACAAATATGATTAAAAACTATTTTAAAGGGTAAAATCAATTAAAACAGTAAAATAGAAATCAAAGTGTATAAAAAACACAGAGGACCACACAACTCACGTAGTGTTAAAAGCCAAAGAATAAAAGTGGGTCTTAAGACGAGACTTAAAACACTCCACTGTAGAAGCAGTTTGAACATGGAGCGGAAGAGTGTTCCAGAGCTTAGGGCCGACCACAGAGAAGGCCCTGTCTCCCCTGGTCTTAAGTCTGGTCTTGGGCACCACGAGCTGGAACTGGCTCTCGGACCTCAGAGCGCGCGCAGGAGTGTAAATTTGGATGAGGTCCGAGATATACTGAGGTGCCAGTCCATGTAAAGATTTAAAAACAAACAGCAATGTTTTGAAATCAATTGTAAAATGAACAGGGAGCCAGTGCAAACTCTGAAGAATTGGGGTTATATGCTGGTGTTTCCTGGCCCCTGTTAAAAGTCCTGCTGCCGCGTTCTGGACTAACTGCAACCGGGAGAGAGCTTTTTGGCTAATGCCAGCATAAAGTGCATTGCATTAGTCCAGGCCACTTGAAATAAAAGCATGCACGACTTGTTCAAAAAGGTTAAAAGATAAAAACGGTTTAACCTTTACTAAAAGACGAAGGTGATAAAAACACGATTTTAAAACGCCATTGACTTGTCTAGTTTAAAATCGCTGTCACCCCCGCTGCCCGACCACACCCCCACAAATAGATGCCTGATAGAGATGCGCGGATAGGCAATTATATCATCCGCAACCGCATCACCAAAGTCGTCCTCCACCCGCCATCCACCCGAACCAACAATTTATCAGAACCGTACCCGCCCGCCAACCGCCCACTGAAATACATCAGAGGTCAGCCGCCTTTACCACTCACAGAGCTATTTAAACCCGTTCCACAGAGTAATGAAGACAATTGGAGCCGCTAACTTTCTTGCGACTATCCAATAGCGTTCATCCGGATGACAAGAATATGGCCGTGCTGTGAAGCCATTCAACACCATGTACGAACCAATTGTTGGTCCGGCAACATGTTGTGTGCAACTTCCGCAATCACACGTTCAAGATTGAAAGGCATACTGGGTGATACAGAGTATACTGATGGTTGTGATATAAACAACTTTAACACTTACTAATATGCGCCACGCTGTGAAGCCACACAATACAAGATTGACAAACACATTTCGGGAGAACATCCTCACAGTAACACAACATAAACGCAACACAACAAATACCCAGAATCCTTTGTATCCGTGACACTTCCTGAATATATATTACACCCCACACCCCCAACCCCGCCCACTTTAACAACGCATGGGGGGGTTGGGGATGGGGGGTTGGCGGGGTTTGTTGCTAGCGGCGTGTATAAAATAGTCAGGGTAATGTCACGGATACAAAGGATTCTGGGTATTTGTAGTGTTGTGTTTATGTTGTGTTACTGTGAGGATGTTCTCCCGAAATGGGTTTGTCAATCTTGTTTGGTGTGGCGTCACAGCGTGGCGCATATTACTAAGAGTGTTAAAATTGTTTATATCACAACCATTACTGTACTCTGTGTCACTCAGTGTGCCTTGCAGACGTGTGCGTGTTGCCGCGGAAGCAACACACAACATGATGCTGGACTGACAATCAGATCGTACATGTTGTAGAAAGCGATAAAGTCAATGGCTTCATAGCACGCCCTAATACTTATTATCTGGGTGACTACCGGCAGTCATTCAAGAGAATAATAGCGTCTCCTATTGTCTTCTTCGCTTTATGACACGGGTCGTAAATAGCTCTTCGAATGGCAAAGGATACCGATCCCAGAACCATGTATCCCAGACCAGTTGATCTGCCGTTTCTTTTCTTTTTCTCCTATGTCCCACTCTCCCTTGTGGAGGGGTCCGGTCCGATCCGGTGGCCATGTACTGCTCGCCTGTGTATCGGCTGGGGACATCTCTGCGCTGCTGATCCGCCTCCGCTTTGGATGGTTTCCTGCTGGCTCCGCTGTGAACGAGACTCTCGCTGCTGTGTTGGATCCGCTTTGGACTGGACTCTCGCGACTGTGTTGGATCCATTATGGATTGAACTTTCACAGTATCGTGTTAGACCCGCTCGACATCCATTGCTTTCCTCCTCTCCAAGGTTCTCATAGTCATCATTGTCACCGACGTCCCACTGGGTGTGAGTTTTTCCTTGCCCTTATGTGGGCCTACCGAGGATGTCGTAGTGGTTTGTGCAGCCCTTTGAGACACTAGTGATTTAGGGCTATATAAGTAAACATTGATTGATTGATTGATATATCAAATATTTCCGGATGGTTCAACCGCCACCCGCCCGAATCTAATTAAAATCTATTTTTTCGTCATGTCACCCGCCCGACCTGAGGTTTATCCACGAATTCCGCGGATGAGACCGCAAACCGCGCATCTCTAATGCCTGAAACACTGACTAGCCACAGGGGTCTTGGCAATCTAGAGAAAAATGTAAGAAAAAAATGTAGTAATACCAATTTGTTTTGAATGTATATATATATAATTTTTTCTTTTGCTAAAAAATCTGTGCATCATCTATGCACCACGCCACTAGCCACAGGTGTCTTGGCAATCTAGTGAAACCCTGCATTACGGTTTATAGACACTCATCGCCTAGATCAGGGGTCGGGAACCTTTTTGGCTGAGAGAGCCATGAAAGCCAAATATTTCAAAATGTATTTCCGTGAGAGCCATATAATATTTTTTAACACTGAATACAACTAAATGCGGGCATTTTTAAGTAAGACAAACATTTTTAGGGTGTAATAAGTTGGGGCGGTATAGCTTGGTTGGTAGAACGGCCGTGCCAGTAACTTGGGGGTTGCAGGTTCGATCCCCACTTCCGCCATCCTAGTCCCTGCCGTTGTGTCCTTGGGCAAGACATTTTACCCACCTGTTCCCAGTGCCACCCACACTGGTTTAAATGTAAAAATTAGATATTGGGTTTCACTATGTAAAGCGCTTTGAGTCACTAGAGAAAAAGCGCTATATACTTCACTTCAATCAATCATCCATCCATCCATCCATCCATCCATTTTCTACCGCTTATTTCCTTTCGGGGTTGCGGGGGGCGCTGGCGCCTATCTCAGCTACAATCGGGCGGAAGGCAGGCTACACCCTGGACAAGTCGCCACCTCATCGCAGGGCCAACACAGATAGACAGACAACATTCACACTCACATTCACACAATCAATGTTTATTTATATAGCCCCAAATCACCAATGTCTCAAAGGACTGCACAAATTATTACGACTACGACATCCTCGGAAGAACCCACAAAAGGGCAAGGAAAACTCACACCCAGTGGGCAGGGAGAATTCACATCCAGTGGGACGTCAGTGACAATGCTGACTATGAGAAGCCTTGGAGAGGACCTCAGATGTGGGCAACCCCCCCCCCCCCTCTAGGGGACCGAAAGCAATGGATGTCGAGCGGGTCTAACATGATACTGTGAAAGTTCAATCCACAGTGGCTCCAACACAGCCGCGAGAGTTCAGTTCAAAGCGGATCCAAGACAGCAGCGAGAGTCCCGTCCACAGGAAACCATCTCAAGCGGAGGCGGATCAGCAGCGTAGAGATGTCCCCAACCCATACACAGGCGAGCGGTCCATCCTGGGTCCCGACTTCTTATTCTTTTTAATAACATTGTTATTCTAAAGCTAACCAATAATAAATACAATACTTCTTACCGTTAATGCGACTTCTTGAACAGGTGCGATAGAAAATGAATGGTTGGATTATAATGCATGAGAATGTTTTATCATTTGAACATTATTTTTAACACTGTGATTGCCAGCAGAATTATTCATTACTTATCGTGTTAAGCAATGTCAGCTAAGATAAAAAAAATAAAATACTACACGGTCTAGCTCCATCCTATCTTGCCGATTGTATTGTACCATATGTCCCGGCAAGAAATCTGCGTTCAAAGGACTCCGGCTTATTAGTGATTCCCAAAGTCCAAAAAAAGTCTGCGGGCTATAGAGCGTTTTCCGTTCGGGCTCCAGTACTCTGGAATGCCCTCCCGGTAACAGTTCGAGATGCCACCTCAGTAGAAGCATTTAAGTCTCACCCTAAAACTCATTTGTATACTCTAGCCTTTAAATAGACTCCCTTTTTAGACCAGTTGATCTGCCGTTTCTTTTCTTTTTCTTCTATGTCCCACTCTCCCTTGTGGAGGGGGTCCGGTCCGATCCGGTGGCCATGTCCTGTTTGCCTGTGTATTGGCTGGGGACATCTCTACGCTGCTGATCCGCCTCCGCTTGGGATGGTTTCCTGCTGGCTCCGCTATGAACGGGACTCTCGCTGCTGTGTTGGATCCGCTTTGGACTGGACTCTCGCGACTGTGTTGGATCCATTATGGATTGAACTTTCACAGTATCATGTTAGACCCGCTCGACATCCATTGCTTTCCTCCTCTCCAAGGTTCTCATAGTCATCATTGTCACCGACGTCCCACTGGGTGTGAGTTTTCCTTGCCCTTATGTGGGCCTACCGAGGATGTCGTAGTGGTTTGTGCAGCCCTTTGAGACACTAGTGATTTAGGGCTATATAAGTAAACATTGATTGATTGATTTATCAGAGAGCCAGATGCAGTCATCAAAAGAGCCACATATGGCTCTAGAGCCATAGGTTCCCTACCCCTGCTTTAGATGTTGTCCTTAAATGTGATGCATTATTCACTGGGAAATTAAAATGTGCACACCACTGCAACCTTAATAAAAGGTGAAAAAAATACAACACCGCCCCCTTCACAACTGGTCACCTAAATCTGCCTTTAGACAAAGTATTTTGCTCACGACTGAAGAGAAAAACGCAAAACCGGCTCATAGGTTTTATGCCAGACTTCAAGTTGGATGGGAATAAGCCAAAAATAGGCCGATGAAACATAAACACTGGCAGAGACACAGGTGCCGTGACTCATAGCGCATCCTTCCAGCACACCCGTGCCAGTCCCGTCATGCAACCCTCCCCTCTTGTGCAATATCATCTGGAATTTGCACCTTACTCATCGACAGACATGCAATTTTAATGAACGTTGCTGCAAGAGTCTGCAAGAATACCAAGAAAACAAAACACTTGGTAATAATGTATGATTTTTTTTTTAATTCTTCAGTCTAACTGTTGAAACGACCACATTAGATCTCCTTTTTGTCAGGCTTTCCCCTGACAGTTTGTCCATGTTTTAGTTTTTTCCTCTGCATTTGTCTGTTTCCTCTGTGTTTAGTATCGCCTGTCTAGTGCTCTTATTTTGTCAGCTTCCTGTCTTGTTCCCTGAGTGCTGTGTTCCTCCCTCAGCTGCGGCGGATTGGCACCTGGCCACACCTGTTGCCAATCAGCCTGCTCCTATTTGTACCTGCTTTTGTCTCGTGTCAGTGGCTGGATCATTGTATTTAGGGCGGCATGGCGTAGTGGGTAGAGCGGCCGTGCCAGAAACCTGAGGGTTGCAGGTTCGCTTCCCACCTATGGACATCAAAGTCGCTGCCATTGTGTCCTTGGGCAGGACACTTCACCCTTTGCCCCCGGTGCCGCTCACACCGGTGAATGAATGATGAATGAATGATTGGGGGTGGTCGGAGGGGCCGTAGGCGCAAACTGGCAGCCACGCTTCCGTCAGTCTACCCCAGGGCAGCTGTGGCTACAGATGTAGCTTACCACCACCAGGTGTGAATGAATGATGGGTTCCCACTTTGAGTATATAACAATAGAAAAGCGCGATATAAATCTAATCCATTATTATTATTATTATTATTATTGTCATTTGGACTTGCCGTTGCCATATGTTGCTCTTGTCATGTCGATGTGATTCTTTTCAGCTATTACCTGTCATGCTACATTTTGTAGCGGTAAGCTGTTCTTGTTAGCCATTAGTTATTTCCAGTTTTTTTGTTTGCCATCCACTAGCTTCCATACTAAAGTTCCTTTTTGTGTTCTAGCTTCCAGTGCTAGCTCCCTTAGTTTGTTATTACGCCCACGTTTGTTTTTGTTTAGTTTTAATGAAATCATGTTTTCATATTCTATGCCTGCCTGCGTCTCTGCATCTTGGGGTTGAACAACAAATAACTCTGACAGAATGATCCAGCCACTGACACAAGACAAAGCAGGTACAAATAGGAGCAGGCTGATTGGCAACAGGTGTTGTGTTCCTCCAATCAGCCGCAGCTGAGGAGGAACACAGCACTCGGGGAACAAGACAGGAAGCTGACAAAATAAGAGCACTAGACAGGAATTAAAGACAGGAGATACTAAACACAGAGGAAACAGACAAATGCAGAGGAAAAAACTAAAACATAGACAAATTTACAGGGGAAAGCCTGACACTTTTCCCGCAAAAGTGTGGAGCACTAGTTGGTATTCTCAGGTCGGTTTGGTTTTATTTCTACTTCCTATCTAACCAGTGTACCCTGCAGTGGACGTTTGATTTTGTCACATTTTGGGGGGAAATAGCTCTGTTATACAAAAAAATACGAACGTCCACTTCAGGAGGACATACTATATGTTGTACATGAGATTGGCTTCCAGTTAAGTTTTATTTACTTAAATTATTTTTCAAAGTCCCTGTTACGGTTTCTTAAAAGACATAATTTTAAGCTGTGGGACAAAAGAAGTACGGCGAATCATTTGCTGAGCATTTAGTTGACTCCTTCATTGCAAATATTCGCTCATTTGGAATTTGATGCCTGCAGCATGTCTCAAAAAAGCTGGCACAAGTGTCAAAAAAGACTGAGAAAGTTGAGGAATGCTCGTCAAACACTTTTTTGGAACATCCCGCAGGTGTGCAGGCTAATTGGGGAACAGGTGGGTGCCATGATTGGGTATAAAAGCAGCTCCCATGAAATGCCCAGTCATTCACAAACAAGGATGGGGCGAGGGTTCACCACTTTGTCAACAAATGCGTGAGCAAACTGTCCAACAGTTTAAGAACAACATTTCTCAACGAGCCATTGCACGGAATTTAGGGATTTCACCATCTACGGTCCGTAATATCATCAAAAGGTTCAGATAATCTGGAGAAATCACTCCAAGTAAGCGTAATAAACATTGAATGCCCGTGACCTTCGATCCCTCAGGCGGCACGGCATCAAAAAGGGACATCGGTGTGTAAGGGATATCACCGCATGGGCTCAGGAAAACTTCAGAGAAACCGCTGTCAGTAACTACATCTGTAAGTGCAAGTTAAACCTCTACTATGCAAAGCCAAAGCCATTTATCAACAACACCCAGAAATGCCGCCGGCTTCGCTCATCTAAGATGGACTGATGCAAAGTGGAAAAGTGTTCTGTGGTCTGACGAGTCACGTTTCAAATTGTTTTTGGAAACTGTGGACGACCAAAGAGGAAAAGAACCAGTCGCACTGATCTAGGTGCAAAGTTGAAAAGCCAGCATCTGTGATGGTATGGGGCTGTATTAGTGCCCAAAGCATGGGTAACCATGTGATAATTGCCTCACACTAAGGTTTAAATGAGAATAACCTTGTAATTATTTCCTCAAACTTGGTTTAATTGTGAATAACCATGTAATAATTTCCTCAAACTAGGGTTTAGTTGTGCATAACCATGTAATAATTGCCTCAAACTAGGGTTTAATTGTGAATAACTATGTTATAATTGCCTCAAACTAGGGTTTAATTGTGAATAACTATGTAATAATTGCCTCACACCAGGGTTTAATTGTGAATAACTATGTAATAATTGCCTCACACTAGGGTTTGATTGTGAATAACCATGAAATAATTGCCTCAAACTAGGGTTTAATTTTGAATAACCATGTAGTAATTGCCTCAAACTAGGGTTTAGTTGATAATAAACATGTAATAATTGCCTGAAACTCGGGTTTAATTGAGAATAACCATGTAATAATTGCCTCACACTGGGGTTTAATTGTGAATAGCTATGTTATAATTGCCTCACATTAGGGTTTAATCGAGAATAACCATAGAAAAATTTCCTCATACTAGGATTTAATTGAGAATAACCATGTAATAATTGCCTCAAATTAAGGTTTAATTGAGAATAACCATGTAATAATTGCCTCAAACTAGGCTTTGATTTTGAATAACCATGTAATATTTTCCTCACACGAGTGTTTAATTGAGAATAACCAGGTAATAATTGCCTCAAACTAGGCTTTGTGAATAACCATGTAATAATTGTATCAAACTAGGGTTTAATTGAGAATAACCATGTAATAATTGCCTCAAACAATATTAATTGAGAATAACCATGTAATAATTGCCTCAAACAATACTAATTGAGAATAACCATGTAATAATTGATACAAACAAAAGTTTAATTGAGAATAACCATGTAATAATTGCCTCACACTGGGGTTTAATTGTGAATTGAGAATAACCATGTAATAATTGATACAAACAAAAGTTTAATTGAGAATAACCATGTAATAATTGACTCACACTGGGGTTTAATTGTGAATAACTATGTTACAATTGCCTCAAATTAGGGTTTAATTGAGAATAACCATAAAAAAATTCCTCACACTAGGATTTAATTGAGAATAACCGTGTAATAATTGCCTCACACTGGGGTTTAATTGTGAATTGAGAATAACCATGTAATAATTGGCTCACACTGGGGTTTAATTGTGAATAACTATGTTATAATTGCCTCAAATTAGGGTTTAATCGAGAATAACCATGTAATAATTGTATCAAACTAGGGTTTAATTGAGGATGACCATGTGATAATTGTATCAAACTAGGGTTTAATTGAGAATAACCATGTGATAATTGCCTCAAACAATATTAATTGAGAATAATTATGTAATAACTGCCTCAAACTAGGCTTTAATTATGAATAACCATGTAATAATTGTATAAAACTAGGGTTTGATTGAGAATAACCATGTAATAATTTCCTCACACGAGGGTTTAATTGAGAATAACCAGGTAATAATTGCCTCAAACTAGGCTTTAATTGTGAATAACCATGTAATAATTGTATCAAACTAGGGTTTAATTGAGAATAACCATGTGATAATTGCCTCAAACAATATTAATTGAGAATAACCATGTGATAATTGCCTCAAACAATATTAATTGTGAATAACCATGTGATAATTGCCTCAAACAATATTAATTGAGAATAACCATGTG
>NC_084624.1:8707858-8750358 GCF_033978795.1 Nerophis ophidion
CCATAGTGGATCTAACATAAAAGTGAGAGTCCAGTCCATAGTGGATCTAACATAATAGTGTGAGAGTCCAATCCATAGTGGATCTAACATAATAGAGTGAGAGTCCAGTCCATAGTGGATCTAACATAATAGTGAGAGTCCAGTCCATAGTGGATCTAACATAATAGTGCGAGAGTTTAATGTTTCTTCTATTGTCATTGTCTTACTAAGTAACATTTATTACCAGCATGACTTTACTGAAGCGTCACACTTTGGTTCCTCACCCTCGCCTCAGTCCAGTGAGGTCTCCGGATGATTCACCTGGCAAGTCACTTCCTCCACGTTCCACTGGTGGGGACGCACTCGGGCGCCAGACTGAGCAAAAACAGAAGTGGTATGTCCGTGACGTCTGGTCACAGCAACAGCTGCACCGCCCAGACTCAACAACCTGCCACCCTTCCCACCCAGGGAACCCCTGGCTGGCTGGGAATGTCGGAGGTGGACTTCAACCCGACCGTCTGGTCCCTGACAGCGCCTCATGTTAGCCAGATATGGACATCGGGCTACTCGGTGGTGTACTCGCTCACTTTGTACCTTTTACGTCGTTACTAGATTAGAATACAGTATTTTTTAAGTATAAATGAATGAATTAATGGTGTATTTTGAGCCATGCAAACAAAACAAAAGAATGACATAAAATACAAAAGAAATATATATATATATATATATATATATATATATATATATATATATATATATATATATATACATTATTTTTACACCTACATTGAAAACATTACATGTGACTAATCTTTTGTAGAAGTCAAGATTGGCTCAAAAGGGAGTGGGAAGAAGTAAACTTATTAGGTTCCACCCCTATACATATACAATATATATATATATATATATATATATATATATACATAATATAATACAATAATACATATAATATAATTCAATTCAGTGGTTGCTGCATAGATGCTATATATTATCTATATATAATACATTTAAATTCACACACACATATATACACAACACACACATATATGTACACACATATAAATAAATAAATAAATGGGTTGTATTTGTATAGCGCTTTTCTACCTTCAAGGTACTCAAAGCGCTTTGACACTACTTCCACATTTACCCATTCACACACACATTCACACACTGATGGAGGGAGCTGCCATGCAAGGCGCCAACCAGCACCCATCAGGAGCAAGGGTGAAGTGTCTTGCTCAGGACACAACGGACGTGACGAGGTTGGTACTAGGTGGGATTTGAACCAGGGACCCTCGGGCTATGCACGGCCACTCTACCACTGCGCCACGCCGTCCCTAATGTATATATATATATATATATATATATATATATATATATATATATATATATATATATATATATATATATAAATATATATATATATATATATATATATATATACATATATATATACAATCCATATACATATATACATACATATACATACATATATAAATGTACAAAGTTAGTTGAAACGCTAGCATAAAATGTAAGTTTGCTAATATAAGAAACATTAGCATACTTCCAAGACGGCTGCAAGTATCAAAAGCCATGATGTTTAGGTTAAAGCGTACAAAGCTAGCATAAAATGTTAGCATGCGGATATAAGAAAAGTTAGCATACTTCAAAACCGCGGCAAGTATCAAAGGCCATGATGTGTAGGTTAAACGTACAAAGTTGGCTGAAAAGCTAAAATAAAGTGTATATATATATATATATGTACTCATATATACATATACACACATATATACACAACACACACACATATGTACACGCATATATACAATCCATATAAATATATACATACATACATATATAAATGTACAAAGTTAGTTGAAACGCTAGCATAAAATGTAAGTTTGCTGATATAAGAAACATTAGCATACTTCCAAGACGGCAGCAAGTATCAAAAGCCATGATGTTTAGGTTAAAGCGTACAAAGCTAGCATAAAACGTTAGCATGCTGATATAAGAAAGGTTAGCATACTTCAAAACGGCGCCAACTATCAAAAGCCACGATGTGTAGGTTAAACGTACAAAGTTAGCTGTGAAGCTAAAATAAAGTGTATATGTATATATATATGTACTCATATATACATATACACACATATATACACAACACACACATATATGTACACGCATATATACAATCCATATACATATATACATACATACATATATAAATGTACAAAGTTAGTTGAAACGCTAGCATAAAATGTAAGTTTGCTAATATAAGAAACGTTAGCATACTTCCAAGACGGCAGCAAGTATCAAAAGCCATGATGTTTAGGTTAAAGCGTACAAAGTTAGCTGAAAAGCTAAAATAAAGTGTATATATACATATATATATATGTAATCATATATACATATACACACACATATACACAACACACACATATATGTAAACGCATATATACAATCCATATACATATATACATACATACATATATAAATGTACAAAGTTAGTTGAAACGCAAGCATAAAATGTAAGTTTGCTAATATAAGAAACATTAGCATACTTCCAAGACGGCAGCAAGTATCAAAAGCCATGATGTTTAGGTTAAAGCGTACAAAGCTAGCATAAAACGTTAGCATGCTGATATAAGAAAAGTTAGCATACTTTAAAACGGCGGCAAGTATCAAAAGCCATGATGTGTAGGTTAAACGTACAAAGTTAGCTGAAAAGCTAAAATAAAGTGTATATATATACATATATATATATATGTACTCATATATACATATACACACATATATACACAACACACACATATATGTACACGCATATATACAATCCATATACATATATACATACATACATATATAAATGTACAAAGTTAGTTGAAACGCTAGCATAAAATGTAAGTTTGCTAATATAAGAAACGTTAGCATACTTCCAAAACGGCGGCAAGTATCAAAAGCCATGATGCTTAGGTTAAAGCGTACAAAGCTAGCATAAAACGTTAGAATGCGGATATAAGAAAAGTTAGCATACTTCAAAACGGCGGCAAGTATCAAAAGCCATGATGTGTAGGTTAAACGTACAAAGTTAGCTGAAAAAGCTAAAATAAAGTGTATATATATATATATGTACCCATATATACATATACACACATATATACAGTATATATATATATACACACACATATATACATACATATACATACATATACATATATACACGTATACATACATATATACAGTATATATACACATATATATATATACATATATATGTACATAAAAACCCTGTTTCCACATGAGTTGGGAAATTGTGTTAGATGTAAAAATAAACAGAATACAATGATTTGCAAATCCTTTTCAACCCATATTCAGTTGAATATGCTACAAAGACAACATATTTGATGTTCAAACAGTTAAAACATTTTTTTTGCAAATAATCATTAACTATAGAATTTGAGGCCAGCAACACGTGACAAAAAAGTTGGGAAAGGTGGCAACAAATACTGATAAAGTTGAGGAATGCTCATCAAACACTTATTTGGAACATCCCACAGGTGTGCAGGCTAATTGGGAACAGGTGGGTGCCATGATTGGGTATAAAAACAGCTTCCATGAAATGTTCAGTCTTTCACAAGAAAGGATGGGGCGAGGTACACCCCTTTGTCCACAACTGCGTGAGCAAATAGTCAAACAGTTTAAGAACAACGTTTCTCAAAGTGCAATTGCAAGAAATTCAGGCATTTCAACATCTACGCTCCATAATATCATCAAAAGGTTCAGAGAATGACCGTGACGGCACTGTATCCAAAACCAACATCAATCTCTAAAGGATATCACCACATGGGCTCAGGAACACTTCAGAAAACCACTGTCACTAAATACAATTTGTCGCTACATTTGTAAGTGCAAGTTAGAGCTCTACTATGCAAAGCAAAAGCCATTTATCAACAACATCCAGAAATGCCGCCGGCTTCTCTGAGCCCGAGAACCTCTAAGATGGACTGATGCAAAGGGGAAAAGTGTCCACATTTTAAATTGCTTATGGAAATATTCAACATCGTGTCATCCGGACCAAAGGGGAAGCGAACCATCCAGACTGTTATCAACGCAAAGTTGAAAAGCCAGCATCTGTGATGGTATGGGGGTGCATTAGTGCCCAAGGCATGGGTAACTTACACATCTGTGAAGGCACCATTAATGCTGAAAGGTACATACAGCTTTTGGAACAACATATGCTGCCATCTAAGCGCCGTCTTTTTCATGGACGCCCCTGCTTATTTCAACAAGACAATGCCAAGCCACATTCAGCACATGTTAAAACAGCGTGGCTTTGTAAAAAAAAAAGAGTGCGGGTACTTTCCTGGCCCGCCTGCAGTCCAGACCTGTCTCCCATGGAAAATGTGCGGCGCATTATGAAGCGTAAAATACGACAGACTGTTGAAGGACTGAAGCTCTACATAAAACAAGAATGGGAAAGAATTCCACTTCCAAAGCTTCAACAATTAGTTTCCTCAGTTCCCAAACGTTTATTGAGTGTTGTTAAAAGAAAAGGTGATGTAACACAGTGGTGAACATGACCTTTCCCAACTACTTTGGCACGTGTTGCAGCCATGAAATTCCAAGTGAATTATTATTTGCAAAAAATAAATAAAGTTTAAGAGTTTGAACAACAAATATGTTGTCTTTGTAGCATATTCAACTGAATATGGGTTGAAAAGGATTTGCAAATCATTGTATTCTGTTTATATTTACATCGAACACAATTTCCCAACTCATATGGAAACGGGGTTTGCACATGATTTGTGTGAAGTGGTTATTCTGTTTGTGTATAATGACATGAGCGAAGTGGTTATTCTGTCTGAGACAAGTGTGGAGGATGTTTGCTGGCGGAAAGAAAGGAGGTATAGAAGCAATGGAGGACTATTAAGGCTGCAGTGATTGAGCACGCCCACGCACATCCTCCTCGTTTCTCAGCGGCCGCCGCCATCGTTTAAGCAGCAGATTTAGGTGGCAGATTCATAACCCCGCTGCTAATAAAAGTGAATGAACGTGTGGATGATGCTGTGAGGCCCCCCTGCTGCTTCACTACTCTTGTCTCATGCAGGCCGCCTGATAGGAGTAAGACGCAACAGGCCACAATAAATACACTTCTGTACAAAGATAGCAATATTTGGATGAGGCTGCGGAAAACGGAAATGTACTTGCTGTTGGGACTTTAAATAAATATGACATTAATTACTTTGCACAGATAGAAAACTACAACTTCAGCACAATTGATAATAACTATAGCAACGGCCTTTAAGCATAAGAGTTGTGTGATAACTTACACATAATTATTCTAACACTCATTCAATGCGTTTCCTGTATTTTCAGGACTATTTACATTGTGTATTGTCACATCGAAACTATGGATGAGCACACGTGGAGTTGTGTACTTCACAAAAGGTGAACTAACTGAAAACATGTTTAGGGACGGCGTGGCGCAGTGGGAAAGTGGCCGAGGGTCTCTGGTTCAATCCCCACCTCATACCAACCTCGTCACGTCCGTTGTGTCCTTGAGCAAGACACTTCACCCTTGCTCCTGATGGGTGCTGGTTAGCGCCTTGCATGGCAGCTCCCTCCATCAGTGTGTGAATGTGTGTGTGAATGGGTAAATGTGGAAATAGTGTCAAAGCGCTTTGAGTACCTTGAAGGTAGAAAAGCGCTGTACATGTACAACCCATTTATCATTTATTTATTTAATAAATACAACAAAAAAAGGCTTTTAAAACTCCACCGTGTAGGATGGGAAGCGACATGAAGGTGTTCGGTTCTGTCATGCCTGTAATTCAGTTTTAAGTTTGGTCATGTTTGTTTTGTTTTTGGACTCTTGACTCTCTTTAGCGGCTGTGTTGGAGCCACTATGGATTGAACTTTCACAGTATCATGTTAGACCCGCTCGACATCCATTGCTTTCGGTCCCCTAGAGGTCCTCTCCAAGGTTTCTCATAGTCAGCATTGTCACTGGCGTCCCACTGGATGTGAATTCTCCCTGCCCACTGGGTGTGAGTTTTCCTTGCCCTTTTGTGGGTTCTTCCGAGGATGTTGTAGTCGTAATGATTTGTGCAGTCCTTTGAGACATTTGTGATTTGGGGCTATATAAATAAACATTGATTGATTGAATAATTTTGATCACAACTGTAAGTGTGTATCAAACTGGTAGCCCTCCGCATTAATCAGTACCTAAGAAGTAGCTCTTGTTTTCAAAAAGGTCAGACCCGCTCGACATCCATTGCTTTCGGTCCCCAAGAGGGGGAGGGGGGTTCTTGGAGGTCCTCTCCAAGGTTTCTCATAGTCATCATTGTCACTGGCGTCCCACTGGATGTAAATTCTCCCTGCCCACTGGGTGTGAGTTTTCCTTGCCCTTTTGTGGGTTCTTCCGAGGATGTTGTAGTCGTAATGATTTGTGCAGTCCTTTGAGACATTTGTGATTTAGGGCTATATAAATAAACATTGATTGATTGTTTCCCGTTTTACACTTCCCGGTTTCGTTTTTTCCATAGCAACCGTATTAGTTCCCACCTTGTGACGCTCCTGCCCTCAGTCCCGCACCTGTTCCTGATTATCACAGCCAGTATTTAAGTAATTTTCTTTCTGTTCATCATTCTGGGATCTTCACATGCGCACGCACCCTACCCATGCTACACCCCCTTCATGTCCTTGTCCATAGTTCCATGCCATCCATCCATCCATCCATTTTCTACCGCTCAATCCCTTTTTGGGGTCGCGGGGGGCGCTGGCGCCTATCTCAGCTACAATCGGGCGGAAGGCGGGATACACCCTGGACAAGTCGCCACCTCATCGCAGGGCCAACACAGATAGACAGACAACATTCACACTCACATTCACACACTAGGGCCGTGTAAGTTTATGTATTTATGCCACGGTGCACTCTTTTGTTTCATGTCTTTAGTCCTGCCATCGTGCTGTTTAAGTTTATAGTTAAATCGTCTTTCATGCCATTGAGCAAGTGTTTTTGTTTCACGTTTGTACTGTTTAGCCAAGTTTCTTCCTCCATTGTGAGCGCTTTTTGTCGTTTATTTGTTTATTAAATAAACAACCATGTACTCACGTCCACGCCGCACTTGTGCGGATTCTCATCTGCATCGAAGAAACAATCCACGCCCAAGCCAAGTTATGACAGGTTTCTTTTATCTATTGTAATCCATAGGAAGATTTGGTCTACAAAACGGCGAGGAAGCAGGACTTGACCCCCCATCCAGGCACCTTTTCTTTGAAATGTTTTGTGACCAAAGGCAACGGCTGTTTACGACCCCCCTTCCCTTAGAAAACAGCTGTTGCCACGTAATCAGGGAAAGTCCGAATAAAGTCCGGCGTACAATCTTTCGTCAGAGCGTGGTGGAAGACTGTACAAAGAGTACAACCCAGACCTTTCTCCTCAATTGAGCTACCGTATTTCCTTGAATTGCCTTGAGTTACTGCCGGGTCGAACTGGCTTCGCAAAATAATTAGCGCATGCTTAGCATTACCGCCGGGTCAAACTCGTCACGTCACGAGTGACACTTCCCCCGTCATCATTTTAAAAATGGAGTAGGTTGATTTCAATACCGGTAATTTAAAATCGCATAAAGAGATGAAGATGAAGAGCTATTCAGTAGGATTTAAGGTCTAAGCTATTGAATATGCTAAAAAGACAAGTCAGCAGCTATGTTTTATTAATATACCGTAGCTGCGTGTGTCAAATATGAGTCAATAAATGACTCCTGCTTCCTGGTGGTAGAGGGCGCTAGTGATCCTTCTTGCGACTACTCGGCTGCTGAAGAAGTGACAATGAGCTGGGACGGATATGACGCAGCGGGATGTAAACACTCCTATGCTGGCTATAAAGCATGTTCCAGTCCTAAATACCCAGTGTATTATTCATTAAATAACACTTCATGGTGGCAGTGGTGGGATAAAGAGATCACCCACGGAACAGAACGGGAGGGGGAGTTGTCCGAGGATAATTCTGTTGTCGCCCGCACTTGAGGAGCCGAGCTAACTGATAGCAGCGGTCTGATAGCAGTTTTCTAAACTTTCAATCGAAGCAGGAGGTAATAAAAGAAGATCTCCATCGAGACAGAGAGACTTTTAAAACTGAAGAAAGATAAGGAAGACTTCTATAAACAAGTTATCGATGCTTTTGATCAGAAGGAGCTGCGCATGGACTTCATTTATAAGTAAAGGTAAGACCATAATAACGTTTTTGTTATTAAATGTGCTTTTCATGATGGTATCCTTACATCACACTTAATTTTTTACTGCATGCCTTTGGTAAGTGGAAGAGGTTTTAAAATAATTAGCGCCCCGGCGGCAATTCAAGGAAATACGGTATATTGAAATCTGTCTCTGTTTAATTCTTTGCTTCTTTGTCTTGTTTTTAATTGATGTCATCAGTGTTTGAACCCGACGGCGGTGGTGAGGCTGCTAGCTCCGACAGAGCTGCAGCGTCATGGATTTTACCAGCGAAGGAGTCTTTGTTTAAGTCTTTAATTGCGATGAGACCGAAAAAGATGCCACAGCTGACCTTTATCACAGCGAAGGAGAGGGCACTACCTGGAGACACGCCGGTGAAGGATGGCCTCACACTGCTAGTTTGCGCTAACGCTAGCAGTGGCTGTAAGGTGGTCCCACGTTCCTCGCCGGCCATGTTTGAAAGCACCTCTTCCTGAGGGTGTTTCAGCGTTATAACTTCACCTTTATCTTTACTTTTTACACCAAAACGCGTCCATTCTTCCTTTTCTGTTTACACACTGTGTCTGCTTGTAAGTACTCTGTGTGCGCGCGCTGCCGAACATGCTCCTCTGCTCGTAAAACCAGCAATGACAGGACGTGACAACGGGCGGGAGAAGCTGCTACTTTTTAAGAGGCGGTATAGTATTGAATATGATTTATTAGTATCGCGGTACAAGTTGTCAGCTGTCTAGTACAGTGGTCCCCAACCACCGGGCCGCGGCTTGATTGGTACCGAGCCACAGAATAATTTTTTATTAATTATTTTTATTATTTTATCCTTTTATTTTTTATTAAATCGACATAAAAAACACAAGATACACTTACAATTAGTGCAACAACACAAAAAACCTCACTTTTTCATGACAAAAATAAATAAATAGATAAGTAAAAAATAAAATCCCTCCTCCCCCAAATTGTCAAGCGTTGACCGGTCTGCAGCTACAAAAAGTTTGGGGACCACTGGTCTAGCATGTTGACTATTTTATTTAAGGACTAAAGTGCAATAATAAACATATGTTTCATGTACACTAAGATTGTTTGTTCAAATAAAGACAATAATACACATTTTTCTGGTCCCCTTTATTTAGGAAAATATCGAAAAGTATCGTAACACATTTTGGTAAAGAATTGGTATCGGGACAACGCTACTGCTGACACGTTAAAAGTGAAATTTCAACATTATTGATCATTTGCATTATGGGCTGGAGCTGATGTTGCTGAGGTAGTTAAAAAGTTCCTGGGTGGCAAGGCTCCAGGTCTGGATGAGATCCGCCCGGAGTTCTTTAAGGCTCTGGATGCTGTGAGGCTGTCTTGGTTGACAAGACTCGGGGGCGGTACCTCTGGATTGGCGGACCGGGGGTGTGTTCCAACTATCTTGGGATCCCACTCCTCAGCCTTCCCGGTACGGTAAGGTCTATTCAGGTGTACTGGAGAGGAGGCTACGCCGGATAGTCCAACCTCGGATTCAGGAGGAACAGTGTGGCTTTCGTCCTGGTCGTGGAACTGTAGACCAGTTCTATACTCGGCAGGGTTCTTGAGAGTGCATGGGAGTTTGCCCAACCAGTCTACATGTGCTTTGTGGACTTGGAGACGGCATTCTTCCAGTGGGGAGTGCTCAGAGAGTATGGGGTATCGGACTGTCTGATTGTGGCGGTCCGCTCCCTGTATGATCAGTGTCAGACCTTGGTCCGCATTGCCGGCGGTAAGTCGGACCTGTTTTCAATGAGGGTTGGACTCTGCCAAGGCTGCCCTTTGTCACCCATTCTGTTCATAACTTTTATGGACAGAATTTCTAGACGTTGAGGCGTTGAGGGGATCCGGTTTGGTGGCCGCAGGATTAGGTCTCTGCTTTTTGCAGGTGATGTGGTCCAGGATCTTCAGCTCTCACTGGATGGGTTCGCAGCAGAGTGTGAAGCGACCGGAATGAGAATCAGCACCTCCAAGTCCGAGTCCATGGTTCTCGCCCGGAAAAGGGTGGAATGCCATCTCCAGGTTGGGGAGGAGACCCTGCCCCAAGTGGAGGAGTTCAAGTACCTCAGAGTCTTGTTCACGAGTGAGGGAAGAGTGGATGGTGAGATCGACAGGCGGATCGGTGCGGCGTCGTCAGTAATGCGGACGTTGTACCGATCCGTTGTGGTGAAGAAGGAGCTGAGCCGGAAGGCAAAGCTCTCAATTTACCGGTCGATCTACGTTCCCATCCTCACCTATGGTCATGAGCTTTGGGTCATGACCGAAAGGATAAGATCACGGGTACAAGCGGCCGAAATGAGTTTCCTCCGCCGGGTGGCGGGGCTCTCCCTTAGAGATAGGGTGAGAAGCTCTGCCATCCGGGAGGAGCTCAACGTAAAGCCGCTGCTCCTCCACATCGAGAGGAGCCAGATGAGGTGGTTCGGGCATCTGGTCAGGATGCCACCCGAACGCCTCCCTAGGGATGTGTTTAGGGCACGTCCAGCTGGTAGGAGGCCACGGGGAAGACCCAGGACACGTTGGAAAGACTATGTCTCCCGGCTGGCCTGGGAACGCCTCGGGATCCCCCGGGAAGAGCTAGACGAAGTGGCTGGAGATAGGGAAGTCTGGGCTTCCCTGCTTAGGCTGCTGCCCCCGCGACCCGACCTTGGATAAGCGGAAGATGATTGATGGATGGATGGATGGATGGATATATATATATATATATATATATATATATATATATATATATATATATATATATATATATATATATATATAAATAATGGTCCCTAGTGTGTGAGTGTGAATGTTGTCTGTCTATCTGTGTTGGCTCTGCGATGAGGTGGCGACTTGTCCAGGGTGTACCCCGCCTTCCGCCCGATTGTAGCTGAGATAGGCGCCAACGCCCCCCGCGACCCCGAAAGGGAATAAGCGGTAGAAAATGGATGGATGGATGGATATATACACATATAGAAACTTATATCATGTGTTTCCTGCCCCCCCCCCCAGTAGTTACGTCATGACATTGCTGCTTTTACCAGCGGAGGAGCATGTTTTGGCAGCGCACACACACCGAGTACGTAAAAGCAGACACAGTGTGTAGACAGAAAAAGAGAGAACGGATGCATGTTGGTGTAAAAACACCACGTACCAAATAAAAATTGCTCCAAGGTCAGTAATAAATCCGGGTTATAAGGCGCACTTGTCCTTTGGTGAGAAAATGAAAGGATTTGAAAAAGCAGGGGATTATTAGAAGAGCGGCGGAGGAGAGCAAGAAGGCCAGGAGGGAGTCAACCTGGGTCAGCAGCTGACAAAACAAAAGCATCGAGTCAGAAAAGGAGCGCCGCTATCTCTCCTCGCCAGGGCGGACCAAACAAAAGTAGACCCCCCGCCCTGACCCCGACTCGCTAAACGCTGCCGGAGATGCTACTGCGGGCGCTCAGATTAGCGCCGCTGCTAGCGTGGAGGCTAAAAATAGCCAGGCGGGATCTATCCTATTATTGGAGGAGAACGGGGGGGAAATCCTCAAGTAGCTTATCCCGCTAGCCTCAACTCTCCACACACACACACACACACACACAAACACACACACACACACACTGTTATTGTTTACCTTTGTATGCACGTTACATCAACCAAAAATCCTGACTTTGGCGCAATGTTCACGGACTCTAGTATTTGGCTCTCTGTTAGATGCAATGGTTTTTCCGTATTGGGACCATGATTTATGTCCTCACTTGTTCACACCTCCTCATATGGAAGCTACTTTTCCTTCTTGATGTCTCAAGAAGGGTAGAAATACAAGAACACACACACACACACACACACACACACACACACACACACACACACACACACAGTCAATGTTTACTTTTGTATGCACATTAAATCAACAAAAAAAATCCTAACTTTGGAGCAATGTTCACGGACTCTAGTATTTAGCTCACTATTAGATGCAATGGTTTTTCCGTATTGGGACAGAGATTTCGTTACTTTTTCTTGTTGATGTCTCAAGAAGGGTGGAAATACAATAACACACACACACACACACACACACACACACACACACACACTGTTATTGTTTACCTTTGTATGCACGTTACATCAACCAAAAATCCTGACTTTGGCGCAATGTTCACGGACTCTAGTATTTGGCTCTCTGTTAGATGCAATGGTTTTTCCGTATTGGGACCATGATTTATGTCCTCACTTGTTCACACCTCCTCATATGGAAGCTACTTTTCCTTCTTGATGTCTCAAGAAGGGTAGAAATACAAGAACACACACACACACACACACACACACACACACACACACACACACACACACACACACACACACACACACACACACACAGTCAATGTTTACTTTTGTATGCACATTAAATCAACAAAAAATCCTAACTTTGGAGCAATGTTCACGGACTCTAGTATTTAGCTCACTATTAGATGCAATGGTTTTTCCGTATTGGGACAGAGATTTCGTTACTTTTCCTTGTTGATGTCTCAAGAAGGGTGGAAATACAATAACACACACACACACACACACACACACACACACACACACACACACACACACACACACACACGGGGTATCCCGCCTGGCACCTGCCGGCCATGAAGGAGACAGGACAACATGGTGATGTCCACAGGGATAACATGTCCGATAAACAAGGTGCCTTACACACACACACACACACACACACACACACACACACACACACACACACACACACACACACACACACACACACACACACACACACACACACACACACACACACACGCACACACACAGTCAATGTTTACTTTTGTATGCACATTAAATCAACAAAAAAAAATCCTAACTTTGGAGCAATGTTCACGGACTCTAGTATTTGGCTCTCTATTAGATGCAATGGTTTTTCCGTATTGGGACAGAGATTTCGTTACTTTTCCTTGTTGATGTTTCAAGAAGGGTGGAAATACAATAACACACACACACACACACCACACACACACGGGATATCCCGCCTGGCACCTGCCGGCCATGAAGGAGACCGGACAACATGGTGATGTCCACAGGGATAACATGTCCGATACACAAGGTGCCTTACACACACACACACACACACACACACACACACACACACACACACACACACACACACACACACACACACACACACACACACACACACACACACACACACACACACACACACACTTCAGCCCTCAGGTGAAGACGAGTGCGGTGCACAAACAAGTCCCTACACCCGACTTCCTGAAATACACACCAAGCTCAACATAAACACACACACACACACACGCACATACACACACACACACACACACACTACACAAAGTACACAAGGGATGAAACAGGCTTACTCTCCGGCGACCCTCCTCATGTCCGGCGGCGTGGAGCGCGTCGGCCCAAGTCCACGGTGAGGGACGGACGAGCGAGTCAGACAAAAAGAGAGAGAGAGAGAGAGAGAGAGAGAGACTCCCCTCCGCTCTCTCCTCCTCCTTCCCTTGTTCCCTCGCTCCCTCCCTCCTCCCTCCTTAGAGCTTATCTGTCCAGAGGCTATCACTTATTCCTCCCCCTCCCCCTCCCCCTGCCCCCAACACTCACAATGGCGGTACCGAGGCGGCGTGGTGAAGGTGTGCTCAAACGCCTTCGGTCTTTTGCTTTAGAGAGAGAGAGAGAGAGAGAGAGAGAGAAGAAGAAATAGATAAAGAATGTCCACAAATAGATTTGGCGCTCTGGCTCTGCCCCCCGCCCCACCGCCCACTTATTGAAACATTATCACGGGACTGTCTGGGAACAAAGCTGTGTGGTAACTCTGCAGTTATCCGCCTGGTCTGCCAGAGAATAAGAAGACACGGTAAGTATAAAAGGTATGCCACGTAATCATAAAGACCTTTCAGTACAAATTAAGGGTGTGGAATTTATATGACATACAGTATTTTACCACCAAAGGGGTAAGTGGGGAATATCGCTTCTGGTTCACAATTATTATGTGAGACATTTTTTAATGCCTTTGAAGAATTAAACAAGCACATTTTGTGTCATCCTCACTAGTTCCAGGTTCTAAATGGCTGGCAAAGTCTCCCAACTTGTCAGATTAGATCCTCAGCCATCTACTGTCCAGGTTGAGAGGCATGATTTATGATTTAGAAGAAAAGTACAAGGAGCAGGGAAGCGAGGAAGCAGCAGACTCCTCGATGATGTAAACAGAGACACACAGGAAGTGATCACGGTGCTGCTATAAATAAACAGTCTGCATTAGCGTTTATAATAACAATATCACTAATACTTGCTAATATTCAAGTCACCAAATGTAAATGGTGTATTGTTGGCACTTTTTTAAAGGTTATTTATCAGATTTTATGGAAGCGGACATTCATTTACGATTATTTAGTATTTAAAATGCATTTAAAAAAATCATCTGTCATCAAGTCTGTTATGATGATTGAGAACGAGAGGCAAAATTCCCCCAAAAAAGTGCAGTTCTCCTTTAAGCCGCCCATCAATTTTTAGAAGAAATAAAAATGTTTAAATGTATTAGCCGCACACAAACCTGTCCTTTGGACAATTGTAATGTTTTTGGTCTTCCCAGAAAGATGATCAGAGGTCTGCAGTTATTACAAAACTCACGCTTGCAATATTTTGCTCATTTCGCAAAGCGGACCTTGTTTTCATGTCAGCACATCTGTGATAAGCCAGCATTTAAAGACGTCAGCCGGCTAACAAGAGCGAGACAAAGTCATTTCAAAGAGAGACTACTCGGCTGCATAAACCTTCCTTTTTTATGCTTCGCACACGATTGGGAAAGAGCTGGTCCGCGGTTTTATGCCTTTTTTGTTTTGTTTTTTGGTATTTCATAGGGAAGGCTATTGAGATAAATACCCTTTTAAACTGCATTGTAGACACAAGTCATGGATGGATTTCCTAGGTCCAATTTCTCAGACATGAAGACCAGAGGGAGACACTTATAATAAAATTACAAGATTTTAAACCAACAAAATCTATAAAAATCTAGAAGGCGGGAGCACATTACACCAGTTTTAAAGTCGCTACATTGGCACACTGTTTCATTAAGAGAGTTCTATTATTAGTTTTTTAAATGTCTGAACGGCCAAAAATAGGTTTTTATCGTCTTGAGCAGATAGCCAGAGTCTGTTTCTCTGTCATGGCAACACAGAAGTGTGAATACATGATTTTATTTCCTGTCCTTTAGACTATTTTAATGTTCTCTGGTCTTCCCAGAAAGAATATCAGAAGTTTAAAATGACTACAAAAGTCAGCTGCATGCGCGCTGACGAGACCCAGAAGGCGGGATCACATTACACCAGTTTTAAAGTCGCTGCATTGGCTCCCTGTCCACTTCAAGGGGATTTTAAAGTTATATTATTAGTTTTTTAAAGCCTTAATGGCCAAAAATAGTTTATTATCATCTTAAGAAGATAGCCAGAGTCTGTTTCTTTCTCAGGCCAACACAGAGGTGTGAATACATGCTTTTATTTCCTGTCCTTTCGACTATTTTAATGTTATCTGGTCAGAAATCTACATTGATTACAAAAATCAGCTGCATGTGCGCTGACGAGGACCAGAAGGCGGGAGCACATTACACCAGTTTTAAAGTCGCTGCATTGGCTCCTTGTCCACTTCAGGGGCATTTTTAAGTTATACTATTAGTTTTTAAAAGTCTTATTGGTCAAAAAAAGGTTTTTATCGTCT
Source organism: Nerophis ophidion (assembly GCF_033978795.1). NCBI lineage: Eukaryota > Metazoa > Chordata > Actinopteri > Syngnathiformes > Syngnathidae > Nerophis > Nerophis ophidion. The sequence goes on from NC_084624.1 coordinate 8,723,786, forward strand.
TAAGAAGATAGCCAGAGTCTGTTTCTCTGTCAGGCCAACACAGAGGTGTAAATACATGATTTTATTTCCTGTCCTTTAGTCTATTTTAATGTTCTCTGGTCTTCCCAGAAAGAATATCAGAAGTTTAAAATGACAACAAGTCAGCTGCATGCGCGCTGACGAGACCCAGAAGGCGGGATCACATTACACCAGTTTTAAAGTCGCTGCATTGCCTCCCTGTCCACTTTAAAGTTATATTATTAGTTTTTTAAAGTCTTAATGGCCAAAACTAGGTTTTTTATCGTCTTAAGAAGATAGCCAAAGTCTGTTTCTCTGTCAGGCCAAGTTGATGTAAAAATTAGAGCCACTAAGTATGCGTACGCTTCATTATACGATCGGTCGACTAATCGTTAGGATAATCGACAGTCAAAATAATCGTTAGTTACAGCCTTAAATGGCAATAATACCGTTTATCGACAATCATTTTATATTGTAGAGTAAAATGTGTTATTGGTACTAACAGGTCTATTCTGTATCAAAACGTTGCATATGTGCAACTTATTCCGGAACACTTGTCAATTTCGACACCCTTGAAATGCAAAAAGGAGCACAGTGGCAGAAACTGGAGAGCGAGGGAAAGATAACTCTCGGGCGTAAGTTGATCCCCTCTGATCTCATCAAGTGCAGTCGCCAGCGGCAACCAGAACCAGCTGAGCGCCGCACCTCCCGGCCCCGCCCCCTTTCTGAGGGCTCGCACCGACCGCCCGACGAGATCGACTCCTAGCCCCGCCCTCTTTCTAGAACACCCCGACTGCATGTTGACAGTCGCTCAATGCCGTTGTTGTGCTGTCATTTCAAAGAGAGACTACTCGGCTGCATAAACCTTCCTTTTGTTACGCCTCACGCACGATTGGGACAGAGCTGGTCTGGGGTTTTATGCCTTCCGGACTGTTCCTTCTTGCTGTAAAATCTGATTTCTACATTACCCTCTGACGTGACTTCATTCTGTTCCACCCCACAACTGGATGAACTCTCTCTTCCACAGTCCTGAGATGCACCACGGTCTTGGTACTCATGCAGGTCTGTGGACCAGCCAGTCCACTTCCTGTCCCAGCTTCCTTTTCCCAGACCTGCTCCCCTCCACGGCACAACATCTCCAGCCTCTCACGTGAGCGCACTTAGCAGCACTCTCGCTCTCAGACGTGCACACTTAACCAAAGTGCACGTCTGACTTGACCCATCGATCAGATGGAATAAAGACTTTTGTCTCCGCGCTGGTAAAAAGCACAATAGTTTAACCTCGCCGAGGATGCGTGTCTGCCATGTCACCACCATTTCTGCATCCCTCAACGTTTGAACTCGATTATTGGTTAGTGGATTCCCCAAGTCAAGAAAATTTAAGATTTTTTTTTTTTGTTGGTATTTCATAGGGAAGGGTACCGAGATAGACACCCTTTTAAACTGCATTGTAGACACAAGTCATGGATGGATTTCCTAGGTCCAATTTCTCAGCCCTGAAGACCAGAGGGAGACAATTATAATACAATTACAAGATTTTAAACCAACAAAATCGATAAAAATCTAGAAGGCGGGAGCACATTACACCAGTTTTAAAGTCGCTACATTGGCACACTGTTTCATTAATAGTGGATTTTTACAGTTCTATTATTAGTTTTTTTTAAAATGTCTTAATGGCCAAAAATAGGTTGTTATCTTCTTAAGTAGATAGCCAGAGTCTGTTTCTCTCCCAGGTCAACACAGAGGTGTGAATACATGATTTTATTTCCTGTCCTTTACACTATTTTAATGTTCTCTGGTCTTCCCAGAAAGAATACCAGAAGTCTACAATTATTACAAAACTTACGCATGCTGACGAGGACCAGAAGGCGGGAGCACATTACACCAGTTTTAAAGTCATTACATTGGCTCCCTGTTTCGTTAAACAAGGATATTTACAGTTCTATTATTAGCTTTTTAAATGTCTTAATGGCCAAAAATAGCTTTTTATCTTCTTAAGAAGATAACCTAAGTCTGTTTTCGCTGTCAGGCCAACACTTTATGTCCTATTCTTTGGACTATTGTAATGTTCTCTGGTCTTCCCAGAAGGATTATCAGAAGTCTGCAATTATTACAAAACTTACGCGTGCTGACGAGGACCAGAAGGCGGGAGCACATTACACCAGTTTTAAAGTCGTTACATTGGCTCCCTGTTTCGTTAAGCGTGGATTTTTACAGTTCCGTTATTAGTTTTTTAAATGTCTTAATGGCCAAAAATAGCTTATTATCTTCTTAAGAAGATAGCCAGAGTCTGTTTCGCTGTCAGGCCAACACTTTATGTCCTATTCTTTGGACTATTGTAATGTTCTCTGGTCTTCCCAGAAGGATTATCAGAAGTCTGCAATTATTACAAAACTTACGCGTGCTGACGAGGACCAGAAGGCGGGAGCACATTACACCAGTTTTAAAGTCGTTACATTGGCTCCCTGTTTCGTTAAGCGTGGATTTTTACAGTTCCGTTATTAGTTTTTTAAATGTCTTAATGGCCAAAAATAGCTTTTTATCTTCTTAAGAAGATAACCAAAGTCTGTTTCGCTGTCAGGCCAACACTTTATGTCCTATTCTTTGGACTATTGTAATGTTCTCTGGTCTTCCCAGAAGGATTATCAGAAGTCTGCAATTATTACAAAACTTACGCGTGCTGACGAGGACCAGAAGGCGGGAGCACATTACACCAGTTTTAAAGTCATTACATTGGCTCCCTGTTTCGTTAAGCGTGGATTTTTACAGTTCCGTTATTAGTTTTTTAAATGTCTTAATGGCCAAAAATAGGTTTTTATCTTCTTAAGAAGATAACCAAAGTCTGTTTCGCTGTCAGGCCAACACCTTATGTCCTATTCTTTGGACTATTGTAATGTTCTCTGGTCTTCCCAGAAGGATTATCAGAAGTCTGCAATTATTACAAAACTTACGCGTGCTGACGAGGACCAGAAGGCGGGAGCACATTACACCAGTTTTAAAGTCGTTACATTGGCTCCCTGTTTCGTTAAGCGTGGATTTTTACAGTTCCGTTATTAGTTTTTTAAATGTCCTAATGGCCAAAAATAGCTTTTTATCTTCTTAAGAAGATAACCAAAGTCTGTTTCGCTGTCAGGCCAACACTTTATGTCCTATTCTTTGGACTATTGTAAAGTTCTCTGGTCTTCCCAGAAGGATTATCAGAAGTCTGCAATTATTACAAAACTTACGCGTGCTGACGAGGACCAGAAGGCGGGAGCACATTACACCAGTTTTAAAGTCGTTACATTGGCTCCCTGTTTCGTTAAGCGTGGATTTTTACAGTTCCGTTATTAGTTTTTTAAATGTCTTAATGGCCAAAAATAGCTTTTTATCTTCTTAAGAAGATAACCAAAGTCTGTTTCGCTGTCAGGCCAACACCTTATGTCATATTCTTTGGACTATTGTAATGTTCTCTGGTCTTCCCAGAAGGATTATCAGAAGTCTGCAATTATTACAAAACTTACGCGTGCTGACGAGGACTAGAAGGCGGGAGCACATTACACCAGTTTTAAAGTCGCTACATTGGCACACTGTTTCATTAAGAGTGGATTTTTACAGTTCTATTATTAGTTTTTTAAATGTCTTAATGGCCAAAAATAGCTTTTTATCTTCTTAAGAAGATAACCTAAGTCTGTTTTCGCTGTCAGGCCAACACTTTATGTCCTATTCTTTGGACTATTGTAATGTTCTCTGGTCTTCCCAGAAGGATTATCAGAAGTCTGTAATTATTACAAAACTTACGCGTGCTAACGAGGCCCAGAAGGCGGGAGCACATTACACCAGTTTTAAAGTCGTTACATTGGCTCCCTGTTGCGTTAAGCGTGGATTTTTACAGTTCTATTATTAGTTTTTTAAATGTCTTAATGGCCAAAAATAGCTTATTATCTTCTTAAGAAGATAGCCAGAGTCTGTTTCGCTGTCAGGCCAACACTTTATGTCCTATTCTTTGGACTATTGTAATGTTCTCTGGTCTTCCCAGAAGGATTATCAGAAGTCAGCAATTATTACAAAACTTACGCGTGCTGACGAGGACCAGAAGGCGGGAGCACATTACACCAGTTTTAAAGTCGTTACATTGGCTCCCTGTTTCGTTAAGCGTGGATTTTTACAGTTCTATTATTAGTTTTTTAAATGTCTTAATGGCCAAAAATAGCTTATTATCTTCTTAAGAAGATAGCCAGAGTCTGTTTCGCTGTCAGGCCAACACTTTATGTCCTATTCTTTGGACTATTGTAATGTTCTCTGGTCTTCCCAGAAGGATTATCAGAAGTCAGCAATTATTACAAAACTTACGCGTGCTGACGAGGACCAGAAGGCGGGAGCACATTACACCAGTTTTAAAGTTGTTACATTGGCTCCCTGTTTCGTTAAGCGTGGATTTTTACAGTTCCTTTATTAGTTTTTTAAATGTCTTAATGGCCAAAAATAGGTTTTTATCTTCTTAAGAAGATAACCAAAGTCTGTTTCGCTGTCAGGCCAACACTTTATGTCCTGTTCTTTGGACTATTGTAATGTTCTCGGTCTTCCCATAGAGAATACCAGAAGTCAGTCTGCAACTATTACAAAACTCAGGCATGCTGACAAGGACCAGGAGGCGGGAGCACATTACACCAGTTTTAAAGTCGCTACATTGGCACACTGTTTCATTAAGAGTGGATTTTTACAGTTCTATTATTAGTTTTTTAAATGTCTTAACGGCCAAAAATAGGTTGTTATCTTCTTAAGAAGATAGCCAGAGTCTGTTTCTCTCTCAGACCAACACAGAGGTGTGAATACATGATTTTATTTCTTGTCTTTTAGACTATTTTAATGTTCTCTGGTCTTCCCAGAAGGATTATCAGAGGTCTGCAATTATTACAAAACTTACGCGTGCTGACGAGGACCAGAAGGCGGGAGCACATTACACCAGTTTTAAAGTCGTTACATTGGCTCCCTGTTTCGTTATGCGTGAATTTTTACAGTTCCGTTATTAGTTTTTTAAATGTCTTAATGGCCAAAAATAGCTTATTATCTTCTTAAGAAGATAGCCAAAGTCTGTTTCGCTATCAGGCCAACATTTTATGTCCTATTCTTTGGACTATTGTAATGTTCTCGGTCTTCCCAGAGAGAATACCAGAGGTCAGTCTGCAATTATTACAAAACTCAGGCGTGCTGACAAGGACCAGAAGGCGGGAGCACATCACACCAGTTTTAAAGTCGCTACATTGGCACACTGTTTCATTAATAGTGGATTTTTACAGTTCTATTATTAGTTTTTTTTAATGGCTTAATGGCCAAAAATAGGTTGTTATCTTCTTAAGTAGATAGCCAGAGTCTGTTTCTCTCTCAGGTCAACACAGAGGTGTGAATACATGATTTTATTTCCTGTCTTTTAGACTATTTTAATGTTCTCTGGTCTTCCCAGAAGGATTATCAGAAGTCTGCAATTATTACAAAACTTAGGCGTGCTGACGAGGACCAGAAGGCGGGAGCACATTACACCAGTTTTAAAGTCGCTACATTGGCTCCCTGTTTCGTTAAGCGTGGATTTTTACAGTTCTATTATTAGTTTTTTAAATGTCTTAATGGCCAAAAATAGCTTTTTATCTTCTTAAGAAGATAGCCAAAGTCTGTTTCGCTGTCAAGCCAACACTTTATGTCCTATTCTTTGGACTATTGTAATGTTCTCTGGTCTTCCCAGAGGTATTATCAGAAGTTTGCAATTATTACAAAACTTACGCGTGCTGACGAGGATCAGAAGGCGGGAGCACATTACACCAGTTTTAAAGTCGCAACATTGGCTCCCTGTTTCGTTCAGGGTGGATTTTTAAGTGTTATGGTTAGTTATTTAAATGACCGAATGGCCAAAAATAGGTTGTTGTCTTCTAAAGAAGACAGCCAGAGTCTGTTTCTCTCTCAGGTCAACACAGAGGTGTGAATACATGATTTTATTTCCTGTACTTTAGACTATGTTAATGTTCTCTGGTCTTCTCAGAAAGATGATCAAAAGTCTATAATTATTACAAAACTCTGGCATGCTGACGAGGACCAGAAGGGGGGAGCACATTACACCAGTTTTAAAGTCGCTACATTGGCTCTCTGTTCACTTCAGGGTGGATTTTAAAGTTCTATTATTAGTTTTTTTAAGTCTTAATGGCCAAAAATAGGTTTTTATGTTCTTAAGAAGATAGCCAAAGTATGTTTCTCTGTCAGGTCAACACAAATGTGTTAATGCGTTCTTTTATTTCCTTTCCTTTAGAATATTGGAATGTTCTCAGTCTCCCTGGAAAAATAATCATTATTGTATTAATAATATATGTATTACTATTGTAATAATTATCAATTATTACAAAACTCACGCGTGCTGACAAAGACCAGAAGGCGGGAGCACATTACCCCAGTTGTAAAGTCGCAACATTGGCTCCCTATTTCATTCAGGGTGGATTTTTAAGTGTCATGGTTATTTTTTTTAAATATATAAATGGCCTAAAATAGCTTTTTATCTTCTTAAGAAGATTGCCAGAGTCTGTTTCTCTCCCAGGCCAACACAGAGGTGTGAATACATGATTTTATTTCCTGTCCTTTACACTATTTTAATGTTCTCTGGTCTTCCCAGAAGGATTTCAGAAGTCTGGAATTATTACAAAACTCACACGTGCTCACGAGGACCGGAAGACGGCAACATATTACACCAGTTACACCAGTTTTAAAGTCGCTACATATTTATATATACATGTATATGTATATATATGTGTATATATACACATATGTGTGTATACATATGTATATATATACGTATACATACATATATATATATATGTACAGTATGTATATGTATATATACATATACACACACCCAAATATATATATATGAATAACATACAACAAATAATTTCAAACCACAACAAAGCAATTGCAAACGGACTGCCCACCCCCAGACTAAACGACTCTGAAACCAATAAGGAATGTAACTGTCGCAAGAAACCTGATTGCCCTCTCAACGGAGGGTGCTTACAGACATCAGTCGTTTACCAAGCAAAGGTAACACGCAAGGACATTAACACATCCGACACGTATGTAGGATTAACCGAAGGAGCGTTCAAAACAAGATGGAATAATCACAACGCCTCCTTTAGAAACCAGACTTTACAGAATTCTACAGAACTCAGCAAACACATTTGGAACCTCAAAGACAATAATGTTGAATATTCAATAACATGGCAAATTCTTGCATCCAGCACACCTTACAACAGTGGTAATAAAAGATGCAACCTATGCTTAAAAGAGAAACTGTTTATTATATATCATCCAGAGCTATCATCTCTCAACAAGCGCAGTGAAATCATTTCAACATGCCGCCACAGACGGAAACAACCTCCTAGGTAACACATGAGCCAATCACCACACGCTACGCCTGCTTGTACCCACCCACTCTGTGCTCTATATAAATCATTGTATGTGAATGCTTCCATTAAAATCTCCTGATGATTGAGGGAACCCCTCATGAAACAGATCTGTAGAGATGAAGTAGTCTTGTGATTTTTTCCCACACCTACATATATATACATATATATATATATATATGTACATATACATATATATATATATATATATATATATACATATATATACATATATATATATATATATATATATACATACATTATATATATATATATATATATATATATATATATATATATATATATATATATATATACACATATATATATATATATATATATATATATATATATATATATATATATATATATATATATATATATATATATATATATATATAGGCTTCACGGTGGCAGAGGGGTCAGTGCGTCTGCAGTCCTGGGTTCAAATCCAGGCTCGGGATCTTTCTGTGTGGAGTTTGCATGTTCTCCCCGTGAATGCGTGGGTTCCCTCCGGGTACTCCGGCTTCCTCCCACTTCCAAAAACATGCAACTGGGGATAGGTTGATTGGCAACACTAAAATTGGCCCTAGTGTGTGAATGTGAGTGTGAATGTTGTCTGTCTATCTGTGTTGGCCCTGCGATGAGGTGGCGACTTGTCCAGGGTGTACACCGCTTTCCGCCCGATTGTAGCTGAGATAGGCGCCAGCGCCCCCCGCGACCCCAATAGGGAATAAGCGGTAGCAAATGGATGGATGGATATATATATATATATATATATATATATATATATATATATATATATATATATTTTGTTCCAACAAGAAGTCGAATGATGACCTTTGACACAAATTCTACTACAATCTTTTGGACACATTTTGGTCAAGCCTTCATGTTTTTCAACAAAGACTGACCAAGATGGAGCATCCCCCCCCCCCCCCCCCCCGTGCTCTCAGCTGGACTTTGCCGCAAATTGGCTCCTGATTTTCTGCCTCAAGGCATATTCACACTTAAGGGACCCCTTGGGGTCTCCATGGTGGGTTGGGGGCGGGGGGACCTGTGCATACAAATTAATCTGCGGGACAATGGGGGGGGGCGGAGCCTGTCATCACCTTACACAGAGAATTAGTGCACGTGTGCACGTGCGCGGCCTTCTGCCGACACAAAAGCCACCCAAGCGTCCACATGGCCCCGGGGGGAGGGGTTGACGGGGGGGGGGGGACCGCTAGAAGAAAGGCGGCGGCGGTGTTAAATGTGCAGCGGTACAGGAACAATGGCCGGCAGAATGACTTTGTACAGATGGCTGACAGAGTGACAGAGGGAGCCACACGCGCCAAATCGGAACCAACAGTCAAAGAGCGGCGATGAAGGTCACGCCCTCAGTCAGCATTTCTTTTCAGCGCTGCTGAGGACTTACATCCACACGTCACCTCAACCTGACTTCAAAAGGCTTTTTGTGTTTTTTATTTCAACTGCAAATTTTGCTCACGTCTTTATGTGCAATAGTTTGGGCTTTTATGTGCAAAAAGTCCATGTTAGGAAGAGCGGGGCCACAACTGCACCGGGAGAGAAATGGTTGCATCACGGCAAGTACAGTATAATACGGACTATAAGGCACACCTAAAATCCTCTTATCCTTAAAAATGTGCACCTAATGTCCAGAATAACTCTAGCTGCGCTTACCGCCCTCGAAGCTATTTTATTTTGGCACACAGTGTAATGATAAGTGCGACTAGTAGATGGCAGTCACACATAAGAGATACGTGTAAACTACAATATGATGGCCCTGACACATTAGAGATACATGTAGACTGCAATGTGATGGCAGTCACACATGAGAGATACGTGTAGGTTGCGATATGATGGCAGTCACACATAAGAGATACATGTAGAGTCCAATATGATGGCAGTCACACATGAGGGATACAAGTAGACTGCAATATGATGGCAGTCACAGATAAGAGATACGTGTTGCCTGCAATATGATGGCAGTCACACATAAGGGATAAGTGTAGACTGCAATATGATGGCAGTCACAGATAAGAGATACGTGTTGACTGCAATATGATGGCAGTCACACATAAGAGATACGTGTAGACTGCAATATGATGGCAGTCACACATAAGAGATACGTGTAGACTGCAATATGATGGCAGTCACACATTAGAGATATGTGTAGACTGCAATATGATGGCAGTCACTCATAAGAGATACATGTAGACTGCAATATAATGGCAGTCACACAGAAGAGATACGTGCAGACTGCAATATGATGGCAGTAACACATAAGAGATCAAGTAGACTGCAATATGATGACATTCACACATAAGAGATACGTGCAGACTGCAATATGATGTCAGTCACACATAAGAGATCAAGTAGACTGCAATATGATGACATTCACACATAAGAGAAACGTGCAGACTGCAATATGATGTCAGTCACACATAAGAGATCAAGTAGACTGCAATATGATGGCAGTCACACACAAGAGATATGTGTAGACTGCAATATGATGGCAGTCACTCATAAGAGATCAAGTAGACTGCAATATGATGGCAGTCACACATAAGAGACACGTGTAGACTGCAATATGATGGCAGTCACTCATAAGAGATCAAGCAGACTGTAATATGATGGCAGTAACACTTATGAGATACTTGTAGACTGCAATATGATGGCAGTCACACATAAGAGATATGTGTAGACTGCAATATGAGGGCAGTCACTCATAAGAGATCAAGTAGACTGCAATATGATGGCAGTCACACACAAGAGATACCTGTAGACTGCAATATGATGGGAGTCACACATAAAAGATAAGTGTAGACTGCAATATGATGGCAGTCACACATAAGAGATATGTGTAGACTGCAATATGATGGCAGTCACACATAAGAGATATGTGTAGACTGCAATATGATGGCAGTCATACATAAGAGATATGTGTGGACTGCAATATGATGGCAGTCACTTATAAGAGATCAAGTAGACTGCAATATGATGGCAGTCACACATAAAATATCAAGTAGACTGCAATATGATGGTAGTCACACAAGAGATACGTGTGGACTGCAATATGATGGCAGTCACACACAAGAGATATGTGTAGACTGCAATATGATGGCAGTCACTCATAAGAGATCAAGTAGACTGCAATATAATGGCAGTCGCACAAAAGAGATACGTGCAGACTGCAATATGATGGCAGTCACACATTAGAGATATGTGTAGACTGCAATATGATGGCAGTCACTCATAAGAGATCACGTAGACTGCAATATGATGGCAGTCACACATTAGAGATATGTGTAGACTGCAATATGATGGCAGTCACTCATAAGAGACCAAGTAGACTGTAATATGATGGCAGTCAAACATAAGAGATACATGTAGACTGCAATATAATGGCAGTCCCACAGAAGAGATACGTGCAGACTGCAATATGATGGCAGTCACAGATAAGAGATATGTGTAGACTGCAATATGATGGCAGTCACTCATAAGAGATCAAGTAGAATGCAATATGATGGCAGTCACACATAAGAGATACGTGTAGACTGCAATATGATGGCAGTCATACATAAGAGATACGTGTAGACTGCAATATGATGGCAGTCACACACAAGAGATACGTGTGGACTGCAATATGATGGCAGTCACACATAAGAGATACGTGTAGACTGCAATATGATGGCAGTCACACATAAGAGATACGTGTGGACTGCAATATGATGGCAGTCACACATAAGAGATACGTGTAGACTGCAATATGATGGCAGTCATACATAAGAGATACGTGTAGACTGCAATATGATGGCAGTCGCACATAAAAAATATGTGTAAACTGCAATATGATGGCAGTCACTCATAAGAGATCAAGTAGACTGCAATATGATGGCAGTCACACAAGAGATATGTGTAGACTGCAATATGATGGCAGTCACTCATAAGAGATCAAGTAGACTGCAATATGATGGCAGTCACTCATAAGTGATCAAGTAGACTGCAATATGATGGCAGTCACACATAAGAGATCAAGTAGACTGTAATATGATGGCAGTAACACTTATGAGATATGTGTAGACTGCAATATGATGGCAGTCACACATAAGAGATACGTGTAGACTGCAATATGATGGCAGTCACACATAAGAGATACGTGTAGACTGCAATATGATGGCAGTCACACATTAGAGATATGTGTAGACTGCAATATGATGGCAGTCACTCATAAGAGATACATGTAGACTGCAATATAATGGCAGTCACACAGAAGAGATACGTGCAGACTGCAATATGATGGCAGTAACACATAAGAGATATGTGTTGACTGCAATATGATGGCAGTCACACATAAGGGATAAGTGTAGACTGCAATATGATGGCAGTCACACAAGAGATACATGTAGACTGCAATATAATGGCAGTCACACAGAAGAGATACGTGCAGACTGCAATATGATGGCAGTCACACATAAGAGATATGTGTTGACTGCAATATGATGACGGTCACACATAAGGGATAAGTGTAAACTGCAATATGATGGCAGTCACACATAAGAGATACATGTAGACTGCAATATAATGGCAGTCACACACAAGAGATACGTGTGGACTGCAATATGATGGCAGTCACACATAAGAGATATGTGTAGACTGCAATATTATGGCAGTCACACATAAGAGATACATGTAGACTGCAATATAATGGCAGTCACACACAAGAGATACGTGTGGACTGCAATATGATGGAAGTCACACATAAGAGATACGTGTAGACTGCAATATGATGGCAGTCAAACATAAATTGTTGGTGTTGTTTACATGAGTCATATTGCACTATACTCATACCTCTTATGTGTGACTGCCATCTACAGGTCACACTTATTACACCATGTACCAAAAAAAAAAAATCACGTCGAGGTCGGTAAGCAAAACCAAAATAATTCCATACATTAAGCGCACCGGGTTATAAGGCGCACTGTCAAGTTTTGAGGGGAAAAGATTTTTGAGCACCGTGTTTAATGTTCTCTATTTTCAATGGAACATATAAACCTAGAGGTTGGAGTGTCCGCCCAGAGATCGGTAGGTCGTGAGTTCAAACCCCGGCCGAGTCATACAAAGACTATAAAAACGGTGCCTGCTTGGCACTCAGCATCAAAGCTCGGAATTGGGGGTTAAATCATCAAAAAAGATTCCCGGGCATGGCCACCGCTGCTGCTCACTGCTCCCCTCACTTCCCAGAGGGTGATCAAGGGTGATGGGTCAGATGCAGAGAATAATCCCGCCACAGCTAGCGTGCGTGTGACAATCACGGGTACTTTAACTTTAAAATGTCGGTGTTGTTTACATGAGTCACATTGCAGTATACTCATATCTCTTATGTGTGACTGCCATCTACTGGTCACACTTATCATTACACCAAGTACCAAACAAAATGGGTAAGCAAAATCATAGTATTTTCCGTGACGGAGCAGGAAGCAGCTGGCAATACGTTTTGCGGCCAAGTTTGAGTGATGGCACGTGGTTGAAAGAGACCCGCTTTTTTGGTAATTGCGTGAAATGGAGAGCGAGTTAGCTCTTTACAGAGGAGCGATGATGCCAATTGTAATATAATGGCCGCTGAGAAATTGTGATCGGAAGGATGGTGACTGATATATGCACTTATGAGGCGCCTCGGACAAGAAGACTCGCGTGTGTGCAAACAAAGGCGGTGCTTATTGAGCAACACAACACACAGTTGTTTGCTTCTTGCCTGCATCAATAGCAGCCAGTTGGAGGCTGGGAAATGGAAGCAGCAGGTGGGGATCCACTCACAGCCTCCATTAAAACGCACGCTTCTCATGTCTCTTTACGGGAAAGCATTAGGAGCGGGTCCTACTTTCGCCTCGCACACACTTCAGGCGGATGCTACACTAACTCCGAGGGCAGGCACACCTCATCTGACCACAGAACTTTCCTCCAGAAGGTCTCATCTTTGTCCAAGTGATGTCAGGTGAAACAAAAACGGAGCTGTTTTGCCAAAATAACTAAAATATGTTTGGAGGAGAAAAGGTGCGGCCTTTAATCACAGGAACACCACGCCTACCGTCAAGCATGGTGGTGGTAGTATTATGTGTGGAAGGGTACACATGGTGTATATATATATATATATATATATATATATATATATATATATATATATATATATATATAAATACATACAAACACACACGCACACATATATATATATAAACATGTACAAACCCCGTTTCCATATGAGTTGGGAAATTGTGTTGGATGTAAATATAAACGAAATAAAATGATTTGCAAATCATTTTCAACCCATATTCAGTTGAATATGCTACAAAGACAACATATTTGATGTTCAAACTCAAAAATGTTTATTTTGCAAATAATCATTAACTTTAGAATTTGATGCCAGCAACACGTGACAAAGACGTTGGGAAAGGTGGCAATAAATACTGATAAAGTTGAGGAATGCTCATCAAACACTTATTTGGAACATCCCACAGGTGTGCAGGCTAATTGGGAACAGGTGGGTGCCATGATTGGGTATAAAAACAGCTTCTCAAAAAATGCTCAGTCTTTCACAAGAAAGGATGGGGCGAGGTACACCCCTTTGTCCACAACTGTGTGAGCAAATAGTCAAACAGTTTAAGAACAACGTTTCTCAAAGTGCAATTGCAAGAAATTTAGGGATTTCAACATCTACGCTCCATAATATCATCAAAAGGTTCAGAGAATCTGGAGAAATCACTCCACGTAAGCGGCAGGGCCAGAAACCAACAGTGAATGACCGTGACCTTCGATCCCTCAGACGGCACTGTATCAAAAACCGACATCAATCTCTAAAGGATATCACCACATGGGCTCAGGAACACTTCAGAAAAGCACCGTCACTAAATACAGTTGGTCGCTACATCTGTAAGTGCAAGTTAGAGCTCTACTATGCAAAGCAAAAGCCCTTTATCAACAACATCCAGAAATGCCGTCGGCTTCTCTGGGCACGAGATCACCTAAGATGGACTGATACAAAGTGGAAAAGTGTTCTGTGGTCTGACAATCCATATTTCAAATTGTTTTTGGAAATATTCAACATCATGTCATCCGGACCAAAGGGGAAGCAAACCATCCAGACTGTTATCGACGCAAAGTTGAAAAGCCAGCATCTGTGATGGTATGGGGGTGCATTAGTGCCCAAGGCATGGGTAACTTACACATCTGTGAAGGCACCATTAATGCTGAAAGGTACATACAGCTTTTGGAACAACATATGCTGCCATCTAAGCGCCGTCTTTTTCATGGACGCCCCTGCTTATTTCAGCAAGACAATGCCAAGCCATATTTAGCATGTGTTACAACAGTCTTGACCTGTCTCCCATGGAAACTGTGTGGCGCATTATGAAGCGTAAAGTACGACAGCGGAGACCCCGGACTGTTGAACGACTGAAGCTCTACATAAAACAAGAATGGGAAAGAATTCCACTTCCAAAGCTTCAACAATTAGTTTCCTCAGTTCCCAAACGTTTATTGAGTGTTGTTACAAGAAAAGGTGATGTAACACAGTGGTGAACATGCCCTTTCCCAACTACTTTGGCACGTGTTGCAGCCATGAAATTCAAAGTTATTAATCATTTGCAAAAATGAAATAAAGTTTATGAGTTTGAACATCAAATATGTTGTCTTTGTTGCATATTCAACTGAATATGGGTTGAAAAGGATTTGCAAATCATTGTATTCTGTTTATATTTACATCGGACACAATTCCCCAACTCATATGGAAACAGGGTTTGTATATACAGAAAAATATATACATAATTCACTTCACTTTGAACCCTGCAGCTTACAAAACGGTGCGCGGGTATATATATATATATATATATATATATATATATATATATATATATATATATATATATATATAGGGCTTCACGGTGGCAGAGGGGTTAGTGCGTCTGCCTCACAATACGAAGGTCCTGAGTAGTCTCACTTTTATAAAGACTAAGCAGTATTTTTGATTGCAATAATGGAGGACGATGACATATTACATCACACACCAATAGATGACATCACACGCCAATAGATGACATCACACACCAATAGATGACATCACAAACCAATAGATTACATCACACACCAATAGATGACTTTACTGCTGTGATGGGAACTCAGCTCCCTCTGAAGCCCACAAGACCCAAACCCTGTCTGGTATGACCGACATGGGAGTGATGTCAGTATTTCCTGTTTAGGTTCAGCATTTCCCCTTTGGGTTTCTGACTGTTACAAAAGGAGAAATATATATAAATACCATCGACTGGACTCTCACATTATTTTGTTAGAAACACTATGGACTGGACTCTCACTATTATGTTAGATCCACTATGGACTGGACTCTCACACTATTATGTTAGATCCACTATGGACTGGACTCTCACTATTATGTTAGATCCACTATGGACTGGACTCTCACACTATTATGTTAGATCCACTATGGACTGGACTCCCACTATTATGTTAGATCCACTATGGACTGGACTCTCACACTATTATGTTAGATCCACTATGGACTGGACTCTCACACTATTATGTTAGATCCACTATGGACTGGACTCTCATACTATTATGTTAGATCCACTATGGACTGGACTCTTTGATTGATTGATTGATTGATTGATACTTTTATTAGTAGATTGCACAGTACAGTACATATTCCGTACAATTGACCACTAAATGGTAACACCCCAATAAGTTTTTCAACTTGTTTAAGTCGGGGTCCACGTTAATCAATTCATGGATCCACTATGGACTGAACTCTCACTATTATGTTAGATCCACTATGGACTGAACTCTCACTATTATGTTAGATCCACTATGGACTGGACTCTCACTATTATGTTAGATCCACTATGGACTGGACTCTCACTATTATGTTAGATCCACTATGGACTGGAATCTCACTATTATGTTAGATCCACTATGGACTGGAATCTCACTATTATGTTAGATCCACTATGGACTGGACTCTCACTATTATGTTAGATCCACTATGGACTGTACGCTATTATTTTAGATCCACTATGGACTGGACTCTCTCTATTATGTTAGATCCACTATGGACTGGACTCTCACTATTATGTTAGATCCACTATGGACTGGACTCTCACTATTATGTTAGATCCACTATGGACTGGACTCTCACTATTATGTTAGATCCACTATGGACTGGACTCTCACACTATTATGTTAGATCCACTATGGACTGGACTCTCACACTAGTATGTTAGATCCACTATGGACTGGACTCTCACTATTATGTTAGATCCACTATGGACTGGACTCTTACTATTATGTTAGATCCACTATGGACTGGACTCTCACTATTATGTTAGATCCACTATGGACTGGACTCTCACACTATTATGTTAGATCCACTATGGACTGGACTCTCACTATTATGTTAGATCCACTATGGACTGGACTCTCACTATTATGTTAGATCCACTATGGACTGGACTCTCACTATTATGTTAGATCCACTATGGACTGAACTCTCACACTATGTTAGATCCACTATGGACTGGACTCTCACTATTATGTTAGATCCACTATGGACTGGACTCTCACTATTATGTTAGATCCACTATGGACTGGACTCTCGATATTATGTCAGATCCACTATGGACTGGACTCTCACACTATTATGTTAGATCCACTATGGACTGGACTCTCACAGTATTATGTTAGATCCACTATGGACTGGACTCTCACAGTATTATGTTAGATCCACTATGGACTGGACTCTCACACTATTATGTTAGATCCAGTATGGACTGGACTCTCACTATTATGTTAGATCCACTAGTTGATACACTAGTTGTGGTGAAATTATTCTCTGCATTTGACCCTTCACCCTTAATCACCCCCTGGGAGGTGAGCGGAGCAGTGAGCAGCAGCGGTGGCCGCTCCCATGAGTCATTTTTAGTGATTTAACTACCAATTCAAACCCTTGATGCTGAGTGGTAATGGGTCCCATTTATATAGTCTAGCTACCAAGGCTACCAAAAGCGCCTTATGGATAAATTAGCCACACCGTTTTAGAAGCCGCAGGTCTCTAAGCGTAGGAAAAAAAGCTATTGTGACATCCGACAGCAGTTTTCTTTTAAATCAGGAAACTGATCTAGGGGGGCCGAATTAATCCGGTTGACGGGCGTCTGACGGTCCATTCTGCGCCCTCTAACCTCCCGCCTCATCACATCTCCATCTCGGTGCCAACCAGACATCTCCTCCCACCGGTTTTTCAGCCAACCGATTCATTCCCCCGCTCCGACAGCTGCCGCCCGGCGTCTGTCGCCGCTGACCTCTCTGCGCCACGTGCCTAGTCGTCCCTGAACCGTGTCCCCCTGGGGAGCCTCCGTCATTAGCGCGCTTCACATTGCTCTCATTTGTCAATTAAATGGCCCGGGGAAGGCAAAATCCCTCAGTTAAATGGGCCGGCAAGCAGGGAGGGGGACAAAATTAAAAATGTAATCAAACATGGCCACTTAGGGCAGAGGACTACAAACACACCACAAGTGACCAGGTGAGGGCCGAGCCACTTCGGAGAGGTCCGCTGCACAAAACAACACCAAACTAATTACTGGAAATGTCTGCCAATTGCCTTTTTGCCGATATCCCATATTTCGATATTGTCCAACTCGTAATTACCGATGTACAGTGCAGCAAAAAAGTATTTAGTCAGCCAGCAATTGTGCAAGTTCTCCCACTTAAAATGATGACAGAGGTCTGTAATTTTCATCATAGGTACACTTCAACTGTGAGAGACAGAATGTGAAAAAAAATCCAGGAATTCACATTGTAGGAATTTTAAAGAATTTATTTGTAAATTATGGTGGAAAATAAGTCTTTGGTCAAGCATTCAAAGCTCTCAGGTTTTGGCTCAAAATCTCACGATACATGACCCCATTCATTCTTTCCTTAACACGGATCAATCGTCCTGTCCCCTTAGCAGAAAAACAGCCCCAAAGCATGATGTTTCCACCCCCATGCTTCACAGTAGGTATGGTGTTCTTGGGATGCAACTCAGTATTCTTCTTCCTCCAAACACGACCAGTTGAGTTTATACCAAAATAGTAGGGGTGTAACGGTACACAAAAATTTCAGTTCGGTTCGGTACGTACCTCGGTTTAGATGTCACGGTTCTGTTCATTTTCGGTACAGTAAGAAAACAACAAAATATTGATTTTTTGGTTATTTATTTAACAAGTTTGTAAACAATGGCTTTATCCTTTTGACATTGGGAACACTATAATAATTCTGCCCGCGTTAATCCACATTAAACTGCCTCAAGTTGTTGCTTTGATTAAATAAAATGACAAAACCTTTCTTCTACATATAAAAAGTGCAACATTAAACAGTTTCAAGTCAACTCATCATGCTTAATTTATTACAGCATTTGGGAAGCCTCTAGTCGACTTTTATTATGTAAATGTTATATTGTTGTCAACATGTGATAGCAGGGACCCTGCCATTCAAACTAGGCTGCTACATTACTAATGATTCATGTAACTATAGCTGAAAAAATAGTACATTTGCAATAGGAGAGTCTATTCATCCCTGAACACCATGGAGTTCAATGAAATAACAGACAGACAGGGGCTTTGCTGCCTCTAACACACACACACACACACACACACACACACACACATATATAAAGGGGGGCAAAAAAGTATTTAGTCGGCCAGCAATTGTGCAAGTTCTCCCACTTAAAATGACGACAGAGGTCTGTAATTTTCATCATAGGTACACTTCAACTGTGAGAGACAGAATGTGGAAAGAAAATCCAGGAATTCACATTGTAGGAATTTTAAAGAATTTATTTGTAAATTATGGTGGAAAATAAGTCTTTGGTCAAGCATTCAAAGCTCTCAGGTTTTGGCTCAAAATCTCACGATACATGACCCCATTCACTCTTTCCTTAACACGGATCAATCGTCCTGTCCCCTTAGCGGAAAAACAGCCCCAAAGCATGATGTTTCCACCCCCATGCTTCACAGTAGGTATGGTGTTCTTGGGATGCAACTCAGTATTCTTCTTCCTCCAAACACCACCAGTTGAGTTTATACCAAAATGGTAGGGGTGTAACGGTACACAAAAATTTCGGCTCGGTTCGGTACGTACCTCGGTTTAGAGGTCACGGTTCGGTTCATTTTCGGTACAGTAAGAAAACAACAAAATATTGATTTTTTGGTTATTTATTTAACAAGTTTGTAAACAATGGCTTTATCCTTTTGACATTGGGAACACTATAATAATTCTGCCCGCGTTAATCCACATTAAACTGCCTCAAGTTGTTGCTTTGATTAATTAAAATGACAAAACCTTTCTTCTAAAGAATGCAACATTAAACAGTTTCAAGTCAACTCATCATGCTTAATTTATTACAGCATTTGGGAAGCCTGTAGTTGACTTTTATTATGTAAATGTTGTATTTTTATAAACATGTGATAGCAGGGACCCTGCTATTCAAAACTAGGCTGCTACATTACTAATGATTCATGTAACTATAGCTGAAAAAATAGTACATTTGCAATAGGAGAGACTATTCATCCCATAACACCATGGAGTTCAATGAAATAACAGACGGACAGGGGCTTTGCTGCCTCTAACACACACACACACACACAGACACACATATATATATATAAAGGGGGGCAAAAAAGTATTCAGTCAGCCAGCGATTGTGCAAGTTCTCCCACTTAAAATGATGACAGAGGTCTGTAATTTTCATCATAGGTACACTTCAACTGTGAGAGACAGAATGTGAAAAAAAAAATCCAGGAATTCACATTGTAGGAATTTTAAAGAATTTATTTGTAAATTATGGTGGAAAATAAGTCTTTGGTCAAGCATTCAAAGCTCTCAGGCTTTGGCTCAAAATCTCACAATACATGGCCCCATTCATTCTTTCCTTAACACGGATCAATCGTCCTGTCCCCTTAGCAGAAAAACAGCCTCAAAGCATGATGTTTCCACCCCCATGCTTCACAGTAGGTGTGGTGTTCTTGGGATGCAACTCAGTATTCTTCTTCCTCCAAACACGACGAGTTGAGTTTATACCAAAATAGTAGGGGTGTAACGGTACACAAAAATTTCAGTTCGGTTCGGTACGTACCTTGGTTTAGAGGTCACGGTTCGGTTCATTTTCGGTACAGTAAGAAAACAACAAAATATAGATTTTTTGGTTATTTATTTAACAAATTTGTAAACAATGGCTTTATCCTTTTAACATTGGGAACACTATAATAATTCTGCCCACTTTAATCAATCAATCAATCAATCAATCAATGTTTACTTATATAGCCCTAAATCACTAGTGTCTCAAAGGGCTGCACAAACCACCACGACATCCTCGGTAGGCCCACATAAGGGCAAGGAAAACTCACACCCAGTGGGACGTCGGTGACAATAATGACTATGAGAACCTTAGAGAGGAGGAAAGCAATGGATGTCGAGCGGGTCTAACATGATACTGTGAAAGTTCAATCCACAATGGATCCAACACAGTCGCAAGAGTCCAGTCCAAAGCGGGTCCAACTCAGCAGAGAGAGTCCCGTTCACAGCGGAGCCACCAGGAAACCATCCCAAGCGGAGGCGGATCAGCAGCGCAGAGATGTCCCCAGCCGATACACAGGCAAGCAGTACATGGCCACCGGATCGGACCGGACCCCCTCCACAAGGGAGAGTGGGACATAGAAGAAAAAGAAAAGAAACAGCAGATCAACTGGTCTAAAAAGGGAGTCTATTTAAAGGCTACAGTATACAAATGAGTTTTAAGGTGAGACTTAAATGCTTCTACTGAGGTGGCATCTCGAACTGTTACCGGGAGGGCATTCCAGAGTACTGGAGCCCGAAATGAAAACGCTCTATAGCCCGCAGACTTTTTTTGGGCTTTGGGAATCACTAATAAGCCGGAGTCCTTTGAACGCAGATTTCTTGCCGGGACATATGGTACAATACAATCGGCAAGATAGGATGGAGCTAGACCGTGTAGTATTTTATACGTAAGTAGTAAAACCTTAAAGTCACACCTTAAGTGCACAGGAAGCCAGTGCAGGTGAGCCAGTACAGGCGTAATGTGATCAAACTTTCTTGTTCTTGTCAAAAGTCTAGCAGCCGCATTTTGTACCAACTGTAATCTTTTAATGCTAGACATGGGGAGACCCGAAAATAATACGTTACAGTAGTCGAGGCGAGACGTAACAAACGCATGGATAATGATCTCAGCGTCTTTAGTGGACAGAATGGAGCGAATTTTAGCGATATTACGGAGATGAAAGAAGGCCGTTTTAGTAACGCTTTTAATGTGTGCCTCAAAGGAGAGAGTTGGGTCGAAGATAACACCCAGATTCTTTACCGTGTCGCCTTGTTTAATTGTTTGGTTGTCAAATGTTAGAGTTGTATTATTAAATAGAGTTCGGTGTCTAGCAGGACCGATAATCAGCATTTCCGTTTTTTTGGCGTTGAGTTGCAAAAAGTTAGCGGACATCCATTGTTTAATTTCATTAAGACACGCCTCCAGCTGACTACAATCCGGCGTGTTGGTCAGCTTTAGGGGCATGTAGAGTTGGGTGTCATCAGCATAACAGTGAAAGCTAACACCGTATTTGCGTATGATGTCACCTAGCGGCAGCATGTAGATGCTGAAGAGTGCAGGGCCAAGGACCGAACCCTGGGGAACTCCACACGTTACCTTAACGTAGTCCGAGGTCACATTGTTATGGGAGACACACTGCATCCTATCAGTAAGATAAGAGTTAAACCAAGACAGGGCTAAGTCTGACATACCGATTCGTGTTTTGATACGTTCTAATAAAATATTATGATCGACGGTATCGAAAGCAGCGCTAAGATCGAGGAGCAGCAACATAGATGATGCATCAGAATCCATCGTTAGCAATAGATCATTAGTCATTTTTGCGAGGGCTGTCTCCGTCGAGTGATTTGCCCTGAAACCGGATTGAAAGGTTTCACATAGATTGTTAGACGCTAAGTGTTCATTTAACTGCTCCGCAACAATATTTTCGAGGATTTTTGAAATGAAGGGAAGGTGAGACACCGGTCGGTAGTTTACCATGAGGTCAGGATCGAGGTTAGGTCTTTTAAGGAGAGGATGAATAACCGCTTTTTTGAATGCTAGGGGAACAGTGCCCGAGGAAAGTGATAAGTTTATAATATTTAGCACTGATGGACCTAATAATACAAAGAGCTCCTTGATCAGTTTCCCAGGAAGAGGGTCAAGTAAACATGTTGTTTGTTTTATTCCATTTACACGTTGTAACAATTCCTCTAATGTTATTTCCTCAAAACGAGAGAAACTATTTTGGAGGGCAGTATCCGCCGCATATACAATCGTGTCAGTGTTAATAGAACCCCGTTGTAGCTGGGACGCATTGTCTTTAATCTCCTTTCTAATGACTTCAATTTTCTTACTAAAGAATTGCATAAAGTCATCAGCTGAGTGGGTGGAGCTACTGGAAGGAGTCCCTTGTTGGGTTAGCGATGCTACCGTACTAAACAAAAATTTAGGATCGTTTTTATTACGGTGGATGAGATTTGAGTAATAATTAGCTTTAGCTAAGGTAAGCATGCGTTTATAAGTTATTAAACCATCACTAAATGCTTGATGGTGCACCTCAAGTTTAGTCGTGCGCCATTTGCGTTCCAGCTTTCTGCATAATAATTTCTGAGCTCTAGTTTCTTCTGTAAACCACGGGGTGCGCTTTTTTGGAGCCTTTTTTAACTTTAGCGGTGCTATGTTATCAATGGTTTCGCGCAGGGCGTCGTTAAAATTGTTAGTGAGGTTATCAATAGAGCCCACATACTTTGGGAATGGTGCCATTACCGAGGGCAGTAGGTCAGCAAGAGTTGTCGTTGTGGCCGTATTAATGTTGCGGCTGCTATAGCAGTTATTATTATTATTAGTTTGACGAACATGCGTCTGAACCTCGAATTTTATAAGGTAATGATCGGACAATACTTTAGTATACGGGAGTATCGTAACTTTGGAAGCGGTGATCCCCTTGACAAGCACTAGGTCTATCGTATTACCGTTGCGATGCGTGGGTTCATTTATTATTTGTGTGAGACCACAGCTATCAATTATACTCTGGAGCGCTACGCACGGTGGGTCCGATGGGGTATTCATGTGGATATTAAAGTCCCCCATTATGATTATATTATCGGCGTGTGTCACTAGATCAGCAACGAACTCTGAGAATTCATTAATAAAGTCCGAACAGGGCCCTGGGGGGCGGTAGATAACAGCCAGGTGTAGAGGCAGCGGTGTGACAGACCTCATAGTAAGCACCTCAAACGATTTATATTTATTATTTATGTTAGGACTAAGGTTAAAGTTTTCGTTGTATATTAGTGCGACCCCCCCACCCCTTTTAAGCGGACGGGCAATATGCGCATGTGTAAAGTTAG
The DNA here is from genome assembly GCF_033978795.1 of Nerophis ophidion. NCBI lineage: Eukaryota > Metazoa > Chordata > Actinopteri > Syngnathiformes > Syngnathidae > Nerophis > Nerophis ophidion. The sequence continues at coordinate 8,747,695 of NC_084624.1, forward strand.
GAGGACATGCCTCATTTAGCGCAAAAAAGTCGTTTGGTTTAAGCCAGGTTTCGCTGAGACCGATGACGTTAAGATTGTTGTCTCTGATAATATCATTAACTAACAACGTTTTGGGAGACAATGATCTTATGTTTAAAAAACCTACATTATAGGTAGTGGGCTGTTTTAGGGAATTTTTGATCAAATTATCCGTAGTAGCAATATTAATAATGTTGTGTTTATTATGCCCAGTGCATTCAGTATAATTACGACCATATCTAGGAATTGATACGACGGGAATGTTCCGATTGTTTGATTGTTGCTTTGATAAACTGCACGCATCATGGTTAGCCACCTCAGTAACGGGGATGTTCCGATTGTTTGTTTGTTGCTTTGATAAACTGCACGCATCATAGTTAGCCTCCTCAGTAACGGGGATTTTCCGATTGTTTGTTTGTTGCTTTGATAAACTGCACGCATCATAGTTAGCCACCTCAGTAAAACACATGTCCAACTCTGAAACACTCAAAGCAGAAAAAACTTGTTCTAATTTAACAGACTCCTTACCCAGACCAGTAGTCTCGCATTTTCCATCTAAATCCGTCTTCAGGGTGGAGGGAAGTGGTGTACTGTGGGGATTAGCCTTCTGCTTTGTTTTTAGCCCCGCTCGACATCCGCGTTTCCGATCACACCGCTGGCGTCTGCTCCGTAGACGGCCCCCGCTGCTACTAGACTCCCCTGCTTCACAGGCCGCTGGATGTAGCCGCCGATGTATCCCCAAGCTAGTTAGCATGTTTAGCACGCCCGCGTCTATCAGTCCAAAACGGCCCAATATGTCCATATCCAGAAGTGTCTGGCGGTCGTACGTGATCACGGAGTGACCACGATGCGAGCCAGCCATGAAGTATGCAGAACTGTCCGGCATTTCCGCCAAATGTTCCATCTTTAGCAAGAGCACCGCAGTGTCGCAGCCCGTCCGGGCGCCGCCATCTTGCCAATCCACATTAAACTGCCTCAAGTTCCTTTGATTAATTAAAATGACAAAACCTTTCTTCTACATATAAAAAGTGCAACATTAAACACTTTCAAGTCAACTCATCATGCTTAATTTATTACAGCATTTGGGAAGCCTGTAGTTGACTTTTATTATGTAAATGTTGTATTTTTATCAACATGTGATAGCAGGGACCCTGCTATTCAAAACTAGGCTGTTACATTACTAATGATTCATGTAACGATAGCTGAAAAAATAGTACAATTGCAATAGGAGTGACTATTCATCCCTGAACACCATGGAGTTCAATGAAATAACAGACAGACAGGCGCTTTGCTGCCTCTAACACACACACACACACAGCAAAATGAGCCAACGTTACGCTAAAAGCTAATTAGCCTTCATCTCAAGCCTATACTGTGAGCGAGCTGAGCTGCAGTTTAAGTTTCTAGAACATGAGTGTCAAACTCTGGCCCGCGGGCCAAATTTGGCCCTTGGGGCAATATCAAATTAACATTAGAGCTGGCCCGCCGGTATTATACAGCATTCACTGCTAATACTCATACTTGCCAACCCTCCCGAATTTCACTGTCCCTCCCGAAAAATATTCTCCCGATTTCCACCCGGACAACAAAATTGGGGGCATGCCTTAAAGGCACTGCCTTTAGCGCCCTTTACAACCTGTCGTCACTTCCGCTTTTCCTCCATACAAACAGCGTGCCGGCCCGGTCACATAATACATGCGGTTTCTACACACAGGTATGTGAATGCAAGGCATACTTGGTCAACAGCCTTACAGGTCACACTGAGGGTGGCCGTATAAACAACTTTGACACTGTTACAAATATGCGCCACATTGTGAACCCACACCAAAAAAAAAAAATGACGAACACATTTCGGGAGAACATCCGCACCGTAACACAACATAAACACAACAGAACAAATACCCAGAACCCCTTGCAGTAATAACTCTTCCGGGACGCTACAATATAAACCCCTCCAACCCCAATTATTTTCAAATTTATTAGCCTGTGGAAAAAGTTAATGTTGATTTTTACCTCAGAAGGCTGCAAATAGAAAAGAGGCTTTACATTTTTTTTAATTAAAATTGTATTTAATATGCCTTTAATGTTTTTTTCGTTTGTTTTTTGAAAGTTGATTTTGCACTATTAAGTTATATAAGCGTTGCTTGTTCCATATTCAGTGTTAAAGCAAATCAGTGTCGCAAACTGAGCAATAATTATTGATATTTAATTATTATTTTTATTATAATTATTTGAAACTGGATTTTGCGTGTCACTATAAAGTTATATAATCCTTGCTCGTTCAATATTCAATGCAAAAGTTGTCCGGGTCCCTTTAAAAAGGTTAATTTGTTCAACCTTGGCCCTCGGTTCTGTTCAGTTTTAAATTTTGGTATATTTTGGGTAGAGTCCGCTCCTCCCCTGCTAAACGAATATCTCTGCTCGATTGCCCTGAAGTCTGAATATCCACTGCTGATTGGCTTTGTATGTAACCAATCAGATGGTTGTGTGGGCGGGACAATGAGGCACAGACAGAGGCAGAAAGCAGAGCAGCTTGTGAAGACTTCTGCTTCCGAACTCGTTTGAACCGAAACGCTTCGATACAAATACACGTACCGTTACACCCCTACAAAAAGGATACTTGGATGATACAGCAGAGGATTGGGA
>NC_084624.1:8760358-8765358 GCF_033978795.1 Nerophis ophidion
CTACCAGAATAAATGATCAACGCAGGTGCTTATTGTTGGCAAGCAGAGTATTTACTGACAACACTTAGCAAACTGCCTTTTTTGAAAAGCTACTTTTCAATCACCAGAGGGGCGGAAGCATGAAGCGTGTGTGTGTGTGTGTGTGTGTGTGTGTGTGTGTGTGTGTGTGTGTGTGAGACAAGCAGGCACAGAGCATCTAATCACTGACGTCCCTCCGTTATTGATTATATCATTTAAAGATGCACTAACAGCAGTTCAATATTGCAAATGCCAACTCTAAATAGTTCTTCCCTGTTTCCACAACCCCTGTAGTCTATGTATATACACATGTACATATACATGTACACATAAATAGTATATATATATATATATATATATACTATTTATGTGTATATATATATATATACTGTATATACTATTTATGTGTACATGTACATATACATGTACACATAAATAGTATATATATATATATATATACTATTTATGTGTATATATATATATATATATATATATACTATTTATGTGTACATGTATATGTATACACATACGTATATATACATATACACATACATATAAACATATAGACATACATGTATACGGATACATATACACACACATACATATAAACATATATACCTATATACACACATATATGTAGACATACATATATATACATATACACATATATACATACACACATACATATATACAGATACATATGTATACACATACATACATATACACTCATATATATATATATATATATATATACACACATACATACTGTATATATATATACATACATATACACATACATACATATACACATACATATACACACACATATATATACACATACATATATATACACATATATATATATGCATATATATACACAGATACATATTTACACATATATAAATACCTATATATATACACATACACATATATATATACACACACACACACATATATATACACATATATATATATATATATACACACATATATATATATATATACACACACACATATATATATATACACACACACATATATATATATATATATATATATATATATATATATATATATATATATATATATATATATATATATATATATACACACACACATACATATATATCAATATACACACACATACTGTACATGTATATACATATACACAAACATATACATATATACATACATAGGCGAGGTTTCAGTGGTTTATCCTTTACAATACCGGGGTAGAGTGGAATATACGTTAGGTCAGGAAAAAACCCAGAGGCTATATCATCCCCACAAGCCTGTTTCGCAGGTTTCCCTGCTCCTCAGGGGATTTTATTGATTGATATTCACATTTAGCCCCCCCCCCCCCCAAAAAATGACTCCTTTAATGCGCCTTATAATCCGGTGCGCCTTTTGTATGGGAAAAAAAACCCCTGAATAGACCCGCTCATTTTGACGCTTGGCCGGCATCGTGGTGTGGTTATTGTTCTCTCGAGGGTGCAGTCGGAATGGAACACAGCGTTGAGGTAAGAATGCTGATTTATTTAAATACTAATGAACAAACTAAGAACCAAAACACTTGCACGAAGGCACTAACAAACAAAAAACAACTGAACTAGCGTGTGAGCTAGAAAGAACAAAAGACGGTAGCATGTGAGCTAGGAAAAACAAACAAACAAAAACGCATGGAAGCTAAACGAGTACAAAAGGGTATCATTTACCACAATGCGGGAAAGCGACGTCACCTGTTGCATGGGAAGCAAACTACACAGCGAGGACCAAGGAACAAAAAGGGCAGGCTTAAGTAGGGAAAGAAAATTAGGAGGCAGGTGCGCGACGACAAACAAGACACTAAACGCGTAACTAGGCAACCGAAACTAAACGGGAAGTGCCACCAGGAACTAAGGTAGTCAAATACTAAACAGGGTGATAACAAAACAGAATAAAACCAGAACATGTCATGATCCATGTTAAAATCCGCTGCGCCCCATGGTCCTCAGATGATGTTGACAATGGCATTCCTACGCTCAGGGGATGTAAATGTAAACACCAGTCAAGAAAACAGTAGCCTTCCAAAGAAAAGGTCTGAGCGGCACTTAGTGTTACACCTGACGTTGCCGTGACGACTGAAGACACGAGGAAGAAGCGCACACAGACTCTTGACAGCCGTGCATGTCGGATTCAAGTCGGATGTCGGCCCACGCCGAGGAGGTCGCTACTGTAAAGCCTGAGAATGCCCGGCCCAAAATAGGAGCGGAATAATGAGCGTCTTATCATCTCCTGCATCGTTTCCGTATCGCTTGGAGCGTGGAACGTCTTACACCAGGAATTACTGCCGTTTGCCAGGACTCTCAGCCTCAGCCTGGTCATTGTCTCCCTCGCCACGTGTGGGACTCTGGTTACACCGGGACCTCCAATGTCTTTGACTTATTCAAGACTCAGATCTGTTACACCCGAACCCCAACCGTGCCTTTCCTTGTCAACATAACAGCTGATGTCAGCCCGCCCCTCAAGTCTGTGCTCAGTGACAAAACTCAAAAGGAATTCATAAGTCATAAGCATATAAAATGATGCACGTGGATATCCTTCCATAACGTTTCTTCCTCCTGCGCCTCATCAATGCCAGCCCTGACTCTCTCCTCCATGCACAGGCGCCTTGCTGACACTCCACTTGTGTCATTCACTACCAGAGAGATGACTTCTCACGCTCGCACGGCACGGGATTATTCCAGCGCTAAAGTGCTGACTGGATGACCAAATACGGCTCATTTTCCCAGCGAGGTGTTTCCGCGCAGATGTGTCCGGAAATAATAACAATTGGGAGGAAATCAAGCAAATAAGTGGCGGCGGAAGGAGCCACAACTCTATATCATTATATACAATTTCCTACAGAGACGTTCTTGAGTCCATTTTTGCACAGCACCACATCCACTGAGGAGAAATATGATGATGTCGCTTCATCGTTTCTGACTGATTCATGCCACGCTAACATAATCCCCCGCCGCCCCCCTGTGACAAGCGATGACGCACCTCGTCAACGTTTGGGCTGCAACACATGCCTGAGTGTCTTGGAACGTGACACTTCTGATCCTGGCCGTGTGTGTGTCAGTGCGGCAACATGGTCTCACTTGTGTGTCAGTACAGCAACATAGCAACATGGTCTCCTTGTGTATCAGTACAGCAACATAGTCTCACTTGTGTGTCAGTACAGCAACATAGCAACATGGTCTCACTTGAGTGTCAGTACAGCAACATGGTCTCACTTGTGTGTCAGTACAGCAACATAGCAACATGGTCTCACTTGAGTGTCAGTGCAGCGACATGGTCTCACTTGAGTGTCAGTACAGCGACATGGTCTCACTTGAGTGTCAGTACAGCGACATGGTCTCACTTGAGTGTCAGTACAGCGACATGGTCTCACTTGAGTGTCAGTACAGCAACATGGTCTCACTTGAGTGTCAGTACAGCAACATGGTCTCACTTGAGTGTCAGTACAGCAACATGGTCTCACTTGTGTGTCAGTGAGTGTCAGTACAGCAACATGGTCTCACTTGAGTGTCAGTACAGCAACATGGTCTCACTTGAGTGTCAGTACAGCAACATGGTCTCACTTGTGTGTCAGTACAGCAACATGGTCTCACTTGTGTGTCAGTACAGCGACATGGTGTCACTTGTGTGTTAGTAGAGCAACATAACAACATGGTGTCACTTGTGTGTTGGTAGCACAACATGGTGTCACTTGTGTGTTGGTAGCGCAACATAACAACATGGTGTCACTTGTGTGTTGGTAGTGCAACATAACAACATGGTGTCACTTGTGTTGTCAGTACAGCAACATGGTCTCACTTCTGTGTCAGTTCAGCAATATGGTCTCACTTGTGTGTCAGTACAGCAGCATGGTGTCACTTGTGTGTCAGTAGAGCAACATGGTCTCACTTGTGTGTCAGTAGAGCAACATGGTCTCACTTGTGTGTCAGTACAGCAACATGGTCTAACTTGAGTGTCAGTACAGCAACATGGTCTCACTTGAGTGTCAGTACAGCAACATGGTCTCACTTGAGTGTCAGTACAGCAACATGGTCTCACTTGAGTGTCAGTACAGCAACATGGTCTCACTTGAGTGTCAGTACAGCAACATGGTCTCACTTGAGTGTCAGTAAAGCAACATGGTCTCACTTGTGTGTCAGTACAGCGACATGGTGTCACTTGTGTGTTAGTAGAGCAACATAACAACATGGTGTCACTTGTGTGTTGGTAGCGCAACATAACAACATGGTGTCACTTGTGTGTTGGTAGTGCAACATAACAACATGGTGTCACTTGTGTTGTCAGTACAGCAACATGGTCTCACTTCTGTGTCAGTTCAGCAATATGGTCTCACTTGTGTGTCAGTACAGCAGCATGGTGTCACTTGTGTGTCAGTGGAGCAACATGGTCTCACTTGTGTGTCAGTAGAGCAACATGGTCTCACTTGTGTGTCAGTACAGCAACATGGTCTCACTTGTGTGTTAGTAGAGCAACATCACAACATGGTGTCACTTGTGTGTCAGTACAGCAACATGGTCTCACTTGTGTGTTAGTAGAGCAACATCACAACATGGTGTCACTTGTGTGTCAGGACAGCGGCATGGTCTCACTTGTGTGTCAGTAGAGCAACATAACAACATGGTGTCACTTGTGTGTCAGTACAGCGGCATTGTCTCACTTGTGTGTCAGTACAGCGACATGGTGTCACTTGTGTGTTAGTAGAGCAACATAAAAACATGATGTCACTTGTGTGTCAGTACAGTGGCATTGTCTCACTTGTGTGTCAGTACAGCGGCATTGTCTCACTTGTGTGTCAGTACAGCGACATGGTGTCACTTGTGTGTCAGTACAGCAACATGTGTCACTTGTGTGTCAGTACAGCAACATGGTCTCACTTGTGTGTCAATACAGCAACATAGCAACATGGTCTCACTTGTATGTCAGTACAACAACATGGTCTC
>NC_084624.1:8770358-8780358 GCF_033978795.1 Nerophis ophidion
AGTCCAGTTTAGAAAACGGTTTTATTTTAGATATGTAATCCTCCATGTTAAAAGTGCACTCTTGCTGCTTGTTGTCACTTCTTCTGCAGCCGAGTAGTCGCAAGAAGGATCACTAGCGCCCTCTACCACCAGGAGGCAGGAGTCATTTAATGACTCATATTTGACACACGCAGCTACGGTATATTAATAAAACACAGCTGCTTACTGTTCTTTTTAGCATATTCAATAGCTTGGACCTTAAATCCTACTGAATAGCTCTTAATCTTCTTCCCTTTATGTGATTTCAAATGATTGAAATCAACCTCCTCGATTTTGAAAATGATGGCAGGGGAAGACGTGCGCTAATAAAAATAATATTTTGCGAAACGAGTTTGACCCGGCAGTAATTCTAGGCAGGCGCATACTTTATACCCGGCGGCAATTCAAGGAAATACGGTACCAGAAAAATCAACAATTTTCCCTAAAAGACGCATCGAGGCTACAAATTGTGTTTCTTTGACTAATCCAACAAATTAAATCGATACATTTCTGGATTATCCTCATCGTGGGGATAAGAAAGTATCTATATTAAGATATATTTATACACAGTAGCACTCTTATGGATGGATGAATAACAAGGGAAGAGAAAAGAAAGAGTAATAAATAATATTGCTTTGTTTTGCCTCATTTTATTTACCCTTTGACTTACTTCTTGGGTAACAGGTAGAAGGTCCAAATGACACAATCTTCCAGACACTTCTTAATCAATTATCAGATCAATAAGTGGTCGGCAACCTTTATGACAAAGTCATTTTATCCTCTCTTCCACTAAAAAAAAAATAGCTTGCAGCTTGCCTAATGTACGCATTAATTCTGGTTGTGCTTACCCACCTCGAAGTCATTTTATTCAGTACAGGGTGCAATGATAAATGTGAGCAGTAGATGGCAGCCGCACATAAGAAGTATGTGTGGACTGCGGGTTGATGCCCTCTGTTCAGTAAATAAAAGTCTCCCTACTAACTCACCAGTGCCTCCATGGAAATGCCCCCTCTCTACCTCAAAGAACTGCTCACCCCCAAAGCCTCCACACGACACCTCCGCTCCAGGACAGGCTAACCTCCTCCAACCTCTGAGGACAAAGCTACTAACTAACACAATACTCTCCCTGACCACCTGAGGGCACCACAGACTGTGGATGCTTTTAAAAAAGGCTTAAAAACCCGTCCTTTTAAAAAAAGCCTTTTTTTTTATATATATATATGCATACTTGCTCTAGCTATTTGGCTGTTCTAGTTTTTATTTTCATTTATTTTTTATCATCTTTTTATTTTTTTAATACACTGCAGCACTTTGAGGTTTATTTAATGTAAAGTGCTTTTTACAAATAAAATCTATTATTAAGGACAGAATGTCCCTTTGGGACAGAGGACCCTATTGTATTTCTAAGGTTTTATTATTATTATTATTATACCGCTGCCTCGTTGAAAAGTAATTTGACCCCCTTAACATGCTTCAAAACTCACCAAATTAGACACACCAAAATTGCGATCTAATCAAAAATCCCAACCCCAAAACTCAGCGCCCCCTAGGAAGAAACACAAACAAAACCGCTTGTAACTTCCATTAGGAATGTCTTGGAGACATGAAACAAAAATTTCTATGTAGGTCTGACTTAGGCCTACATTTTATACACTCACATACTTAAGCACAAATCAATCAATCAATCAATGTTTACTTATATAGCCCTAAATCACTAGTGTCTCAAAGGGCTGCACAAACCACTACGACATCCTCGGTAGGCCCACATAAGGGCAAGGAAAACTCACACCCAGTGGGACATCGGTGACAATGATGACTATGAGAACATGATACTGTGAAAGATCAATCCATAATGGATCCAACACAGTCGCGAGAGTCCAGTCCAGAGCGGATCCAACACAGCAGCGAGAGTCCCGTTCACAGCGGAGCCAGCAGGAAACCATCCCAAGAGGAGGCTGATCAGCAGCGCAGAGATGTCCCCAGCCGATACACAGGCGAGCAGTACATGGCCACCGGATCGGACCGGACTCCCTCCACAAAGGAGAGTGGGACATAGAAGAAAAAGAAAAGAAACGGCAGATCAACTGGTCTAAAAAGGGAGTCTATTTAAAGGCTAGAGCATACAAATGAGTTTTAAGGTGAGACTTAAATGTTTCTACTGAGGTAGCATCTCGAACTGTTACCGGGAGGGCATTCCAGAGTACTGGAGCCCGAAATGAAAAAGCTCTACAGCCCGCAGACTTTTTTTGGGCTTTGGGGATCACTAATAAGCCGGAGTCCTTTAAACGCAGATTTCTTGCCGGGACATATGGTACAATACAATCGGCAAGATAGGATGGAGCTAGACCGTGTAGTATTTTATACGTAAGTAGTAAAACTTTAAAGTCACATCTTAAGTTCACAGGAAGCCAGTGCAGGTGAGCCAGTACAGGCGTAATGTGATCAAACTTTCTTGTTCTTGTCAAAAGTCTAGCAGCCGCATTTTGTACCAACTGTAATCTTTTAATGCTAGACATGGGGAGACCCGAAAATAATACGTTACAGTAATCGAGGCGAGACGTAACAAACGCATGGATAATGATCTCGGCGTCTTTAGTGGACAGAATGGAGCGAATTTTAGCGATATTGCGGAGATGAAAGAAGGCCGTTTTAGTAACGCTTTTAATGTGTGCCTCAAAGGAGAGAGTTGGGTCGAAGATAATACCCAGATTCTTTACCGTGTCGCCTTGTTTAATTGTTTGGTTGTCAAATGTCAGAGTTGTATTATTAAATAGAGTTCGGTGTCTAGCAGGACCGATAATCAGCATTTCCGTTTTTTTGGCGTTGAGTTGCAAAAAGTTAGCGGACATCCATTGTTTAATTTCATTAAGACACGCCTCCAGCTGACTACAATCCGGCGTGTTGGTCAGCTTTAGGGGCATGTAGAGTTGGGTGTCATCAGCATAGCAGTGAAAGCTAATACCGTATTTGCGTATGATGTCACCTAGCGGCAGCATGTAGATGCTGAAGAGTGCAGGGCCAAGGACCGAACCCTGGGGAACTCCACACGTTACCTTAACGTAGTCCGAGGTCACATTGTTATGGGAGACACACTGCATCCTATCAGTAAGATAAGAGTTAAACCAAGACAGGGCTAAGTCTGACATACCAATTCGTGTTTTGATAAGTTCTAATAAAATATTATGATCGACAGTATCGAAAGCAGCGCTAAGATCGAGGAGCAGCAACATAGATGACGCATCAGAATCCATCGTTAGCAATAGATCATTAGTCATTTTTGCGAGGGCTGTCTCCGTGGAGTGATTTGCCCTGAAACCGGATTGAAAGGTTTCACATAGATTGTTAGACGCTAAGTGTTCATTTAACTGCTCCGCAACAATTTTTTCGAGGATTTTTGAAATAAAGGGAAGGTGAGACACCGGTCGGTAGTTTACCATGAGGTCAGGATCGAGGTTAGGTCTTTTAAGAAGAGGATGAATAACCGCTTTTTTGAATGCTAGGGGAACAGTGCCCGAGGAAAGTGATAAGTTTATAATATTTAGCACTGATGGACCTAATAATACAAAGAGCTCCTTGATCAGTTTCCCAGGAAGAGGGTCAAGTAAACATGTTGTTTGTTTTATTCCATTTACACGTTGTAACAATTCCTCTAATGTTATTTCCTCAAAACGAGAGAAACTATTTTGGAGGGCAGTATCCGCCGTATATACCATCGTGTCAGTGTTAATAGAACCCCGTTGTAGTTGGGACGCATTGTCTTTAATCTCCTTTCTAATGACTTAAATTTTCTTACTAAAGAATTGCATAAAGTCATCAGCTGAGTGGGTGGAGCTACTGGAAGGAGTCCCTTGTTGGGTTAGCGATGCTACCGTACTAAACAAAAATTTAGGATCGTTTTTATTACGGTGGATGAGATTTGAGTAATAATTAGCTTTAGCTAAGGTAAGCATGCGTTTATAAGTTATTAAACCATCACTAAATGCTTGATGGTGCACCTCAAGTTTAGTCGTGCGCCATTTGCGTTCCAGCTTTCTACATAATAATTTCTGAGCTCTAGTTTCTTCTGTAAACCACGGGGTGCGCTTTTTTGGAGCCATTTTTAACTTTAGCGGTGCTATGTTATCAATGGTTTCGCGCAGGGCGTCGTTAAAGTTGTTAGTGAGGTTATCAATAGAGCCCACATACTTTGGGAATGGTGCCATTACCGAGGGCAGTAGGTCAGCAAGAGTTGTCGTTGTGGCCGTATTAATGTTGCGGCTGCTATAGCAGTTATTATTATTATTAGTTTGACGAACATGCGTCTGAACCTCGAATTTTATAAGGTAATGATCGGACAATACTTTAGTATACGGGAGTATCGTAACTTTGGAAGCGGTGATACCCCTGACAAGCACTAGGTCTATCGTATTACCGTTGCGATGCGTGGGTTCATTTATTATTTGTGTGAGACCACAGCTATCAATTATAGTTTGGAGCGCTACGCACGGTGGGTCCGATGGGGTATTCATCAACAGGAAGCTGGCAAAAACCCTTTCAAAACAAAAGTTTCCTAAAAAATTTCATTTTTGCCTCTTTGAGCTGTAATTTGACCTCCTTAAAATGCTTCAAAAATCACCCAACTGGACACACATCAGAAATGGCGGAAATTGCGATTTAATAAAAACAAAAACAAAGCCCGAAACTCGAAATTGCGCTCTAGCGCCCACTAGGAATAAAACAGACAAAACTGCTCCTTGGAAGAAAACACAGACAAAACTGCTAGTAACTTCCGGTAGGAATGTCGTAGAGACATCAAACAAAAACCTCTATGTAGGTCTCACTTAGACCTACATTTCATTCATTTACATCCTTCAGCAAAAATCAATAGGAAGTTGGCAATTACCCCTTCAAAACAAAAGTTTTGTAAAAACCCGTCACCTTTTTTCAAACATTATCTCCTCTGAGCGAGTTTGTTGTGTCGGCTTCAAACTCGCACAGGAAAGAGATTGAACCTTTTTGATTAAAAGTTGCGCAAAGAGTTTTTCTAACTGCTCCGGTTATGATTTTACGAGCCTTCAAAGAACTGCTGCGCTGCTGCCGTCTCAAGATGGCCGCTTAAAAGCAGGAATCACCAGCGTGACCACACAATGCAGAGAAGGTAGGCAATGTGCGGGTAAAGATATGTCGACTGGGTGAAAGAAGGAGGCACCAGTGTGACGCCAGGATACAGAGAAGGTAGGTAATGTGCAGGTAAAGATACGTCGACTGGGTGAAAGAAGGAGGCACCAGTTTGACTCCAGGATACAGAGAAGGTAGGTAAGGTGCAGGTAAAGATATGTTGACTGGGTGAAAGAAGGAGATACCAGTTTGACGCCAGGATACAGAGAAGGTAGGTAATGTGCAGGTAAAGGTATGTCGACTGGGTGAAAGAAGGAGGCACCAGTTTGACTCCAGGATACAGAGAAGGTAGGTAATGAGCAGGTAAAGATATGTTGACTGGGTGAAAGAAGGAGGCACCAGTTTGACACCAAGATACAGATAAGGTAGGTACTATGCAGGTAAAGATATGTTGACTGGGTGAAAGAAGGAGGCACCAGTTTGACGCCAGGATACAGAGAAGGTAGGTAATGTGCAGGTAAAGATATGTTGACTGGGTGAAAGAAGGAGATACCGGTTTGACGCCAGGATACAGAGAAGGTAGGTAATGTGCAGGTAAAGATATGTTGACTGGGTGAAAGAAGGAGATACCAGTTTGACGCCAGGATACAGAGAAGGTAGGTGATGTGCAGGTAAAGATATGTTGACTGGGTGAAAGAAGGAGATGCCAGTTTGACGCCAGGATACAGAGAAGGTAGGTAATGTGCAGGTAAAGATATGTTGACTGGGTGAAAGAAGGAGATACCAGTTTGACGCCAGGATACAGAGAAGGTAGGTAATGTGCAGGTAAAGATATGTTGACTGGGTGAAAGAAGGAGATACCGGTTTGACGCCAGGATACAGAGAAGGTAGGTAATGTGCAGGTAAAGATAGGTTGTCTGGGGGATTGCGTGTATGGGTGAAAGAGAGAAGCACCAGTGTGACCCCAGGATGCAGGGAAGGTAGGTAATGTGCAGGTGAAGATATGTTGAATGGGTAAAGGCAGGAAACACCAGCAAAAGTCGGTCCCGTCCAACGCTGCTTGCAGCTTTAATTATTATTATTATTAAATGCAAGTAGGTAGTTTTTATTCAAGCGTAGCATTTTGCTAACATAATGTATATTTTATTTGGATTTTGCGTTTTATTTAACTTGGAGATTTAAATGTTTTCATTCCAATTGCAACATTAAAATACACAAAAAAATACACGTTTGTTGCAAAGTATATACATGCATTATTCTAAAGTATTATCATTAAATCGATGGTTAATTTGGTCTCGCAATAATATTGTTTATTGGCAACAATTTGTTAGTCAATATATTGTCAAGCAAAACTTTTAATCTGTCCAGGCCTAATAGCAAGACCAAAATGTTGTTTCATTGAGAATATAGAACATTAAACACGGCACTCAAGAACCTGTCAAAATGTTTTAGTAGGATTTTGGTAAGCTATGAAGCCACACCGCTTGTTGGATTGTCGGCGCATTAAAGCTACCATAGTCAGACGTACTGTGCTTCAACGTACGGAATTATTATGGTGTTTATAGAGGTATTGAGTCTGTTTAGCTGATTGGGCCCATGATGATGACTTCTGTTTTGTCTGATCAGCCGTTTTACTGCCTTGTTGCAGGCACCGTTTGGAAACCATTTAAAGTATGTAAAATCTTTCTTTGCAAACAACAAAATTCACAAACTAATATAACTGTGATTTGCTTTTGATACCGACCTTTTTGGAACGGATTAATGGCGAAAACCGAGGTAATCGTAAAAGAGGCTGGCTTTTCACAAATTCCTCAGTAAATTCACCAAATCGTCACCGTGGAGTTATCGAGTCTGTTTGGCTGATCGGAAAGAAAGCTTCCACAGCTAGTGGGCCCATGATGATGACTTCTGTTTTGTCTGATCTGCCGTTTTACTGCCTTGTTACAGGCACCATTTGGACACCATTAAAATATGTAACATCTTTCTTCGCAAACAACAAAGTTCACTAACTAATATAACTGCGATTTGCTTTTCATATCGACCTTTTTGGAACGGATTAATGGCGAAAACCGAGGTAATCGTAACTCAAGAGGCTGGCTTTTCACAAATTCCTCAGTAAATTCAGCAAAACGTCACCGTGGAGTTATCGAGTCTGTTTAGCTGATCGGAAAGCAAGCTTCCACAGCTAGTGGGCCCATGACGATGACTTCTGTTTTGTCTGATCAGCCGTTTTACTGCCTTGTTACAGACACCATTAAAGTATGTAAAATCTTTCTTTGCAAACAACAAAATTCACAAACTAATATAACTGCGATTTACTTTGCATACCGACCTTTTTGGAACGGATTAATGGCGAAAACCGACGTAATCGTAACTCAAGAGGCGGCCTCTTCACAAATTCCTCAGTAAACTCACCAAAACGTCACCGTGGAGTTATCGAGTCTTTTTGGCTGATCGGAAAGCAAGCTTCCACAGCTAGTGGGCCCATGACGATGACTTCTGTTTTGTCTGATCAGCCGTTTTACTGCCTTGTTACAGGCACCGTTTGGAAACCATTTAAGTATGTAAAAACTTTCTTTGCAAAGAACAAAATTCACAAACTAATATAACTGGGATTTGCTTTTCATACCGACCTTTTTGGAACGGATTAATGGCGAAAACCGAGGTAATCGTAAAAGAGGCTGGCTTTTCACAAATTCCTCAGTAAATTCACCATAACGTCACCGTGGAGTTAGAGTCTGTTTCGCTGATCGGAACGCAAGCTTCCACAGCTAGTGGGCCCATGACGATGACTTTTGTTTTGTCTGATCAGCCGTTTTACTGCCTTGTTACAGGCACCGTTTGGAAACCATTAAAAGTATGCAAAATCTTTCTTTGCAAACAACAAAATTCACTAACTAATATAACTGCGATTTGCCTTTCATATCGACCTTTTTGGAATGGACTAATGGCGAAAACCGAGGTACTCGTAACTCAAGAGGCTGGCTCTTCACAAATTCCTCAGTAAATTCACCAAAACGTCACCGTGGAGTTATCGAGGCTGTTAAGAAAATTGGAAAGCAAGCTTCCACAGCTAGTGGGCCCATGACGATGACTTCTGTTTTGTCTGATCAGCCGTTTTACTGCCTTGTTACAGACACCATTAAAGTATGTAAAATCTTTCTTTGCAAACAACAAAATTCACAAACTAATATAACTGTGATATGCTTTGCATACCGCCTTTTTTGGAACGGATTAATGGCGAAAACCGAGGTACTCGTAACTCAAAAGGCTGGCTCTTCACAAATTCCTCAGTAAATTCAGCAAAACGTCACCGTGGAGTTATCGAGTCTGTTTGGCTGATCGGAAAGCAAGCTTCCACAGCTAGTGGGCCCATGATGATGACTTCTGTTTTGTCTGATCATTCGTTTTACTGCCTTGTTACAGACACCATTAAAGTATGTAAAATCATTCTTTGCAAACAACAAAATTCACAAACTAATATAACTGCGATTTACTTTGCATACCGACCTTTTTGGAACGGATTAATGGCGAAAACCGACGTAATTGTAACTCAAGAGGCGGCCTCTTCACAAATTCCTCAGTAAACTCACCAAAACGTCGCCGTGGAGTTAGAGTCTTTTTGGCTGATCGGAAAGCAAGCTTCCACAGCTAGTGGGCCCATGACGATGACTTCTGTTTTGTCTGATCAGCCGTTTTACTGCCTTGTTACAGGCACCGTTTGGAAACCATTAAAGTATGTAAAAACTTTCTTTGCAAAGAACAAAATTCACAAACTAATATAACTGCGATTTGCTTTTCATACCGACCTTTTTGGAACGGATTAATGGCGAAAACCGAGGTAATCGTAAAAGAGGCTGGCTTTTCACAGATTCCTCAGTAAATTCACCAAAACGTCACCGTGGAGTTAGAGTCTGTTTCGCTGATCGGAACGCAAGCTTCCACAGTTAGTGGGCCCATGACGATGACTTCTGTTTTGTCTGATCAGCCGTTTTACTGCCTTGTTACAGGCACCGTTTGGAAACCATTAAAAGTATGCAAAATCTTTCTTTGCAAACAACAAAATTCACTAACTAATATAACTGCGATTTGCCTTTCATATCGACCTTTTTGGAATGGACTAATGGCGAAAACCGAGGTACTCGTAACTCAAGATGCTGGCTCTTCACAAATTCCTCAGTAAATTCACCAAAACGTCACCGTGGAGTTATCGAGGCTGTTAAGAAAATTGGAAAGCAAGCTTCCACAGCTAGTGGGCCCATGACGATGACTTCTGTTTTGTCTGATGAGCCGTTTTACTGCCTTGTTACAGACACCATTAAAGTATGTAAAATCTTTCTTTGCAAACAACAAAATTCACTAACTAATATAACTGCGATTTGCTTTTCATACCGACCTTTTTGGAACGGATTAATGGCGAAAACAGAGTTAATCGTAACTCAAGAGGCTGGCTTTTCACAAATTCCTCAGTAAATTCAGCAAAACGTCACCGTGGAGTTATCGAGTCTGTTTGGCTGATCGGAAAGCAAGCTTCCACAGCTAGTGGGCCCATGACGATGACTTCTGTTTTGTCTGACCCGCCGTTTTACTGCCTTGTTACAGGTACCATTTGGAAACCATTAAAAGTATGTAAAATCTTTCTTTGCAAACAACAAAATTCACTAACTAATATAACTGCGATTTGCTTTTCATATCGACCTTTTTGGAACGGATTAATGGCGAAAACCGAGGTACTCGTAACTCAAGAGGCTGGCTTTTCACAAATTCCTCAGTAAATTCAGCAAAACGTCACCGTAGAGTTATTCAGTCTGTTAAGAAAATTGGAAAGCAAGCTTCCACAGCTAGTGGGCCCATGACGATGACTTCTGTTTTGTCTGATCAGCCG